>NC_053423.1:6245429-6545429 GCF_016859285.1 Xiphias gladius | reverse complement strand
CCGTACTCTCGAGTTGCCGAACAGCTTACCCATTGTATCCAACGTCGTTTGAGCGTATCAAGTCGTGAAGATATAAATCAGTTTTATATCCTTTCTGTCGTCTAGCTTTCCAGAATTTGCTCCTGTAAGCAATATGTCTGCCGGAGACGGAAACGTTAAAATATAATGGTGACGTCCTGCCACCAGAGGCCGCACCAGCCTCATAAAACACTTTCCTCACATTTATCCACCTTCACTAAAGAATACAATATAGCCTTCATAAAATACCAACTATATACATCAATAATCAGTTTAGGACTGGATTTCTTTATTACTTAGACACATTTTGACACATAGGTCAAAATTGCAAAGCTCATTTATTCATCAATAAAGTACCTTACCAGTTATTAGGAGAGTGCAGGAGGACACATAATTTTACATTACAGTGTTCTCCAAAGTCATTGTTTGTCAGCTGTCTGTCCATTCTGTCTACCCTCCGGCATGGTTCAGGTACCTCGCTCCCTTGGATCTGCATATCTCCCTCTGGTTTTTAAATCCCGTGTGTGTGTGTGTGTGTGTGTGTGTGTGTGTGTGTGTGTGTGTGTGTGTGTGTGTGTGTGTGGGCAGCCAAGGATCCCCAGTGTTTTTCTCAAATTTAATGTTACAGAGCAATACAAGTGAGGTGCATCTGGGCTCAATTTGCTGGGAGCAGGTAGTGGAAAATTACTGCACTATATCGCGATGCAGCATTGTCCTCTGACATGGACCCCCAAGGGGGCCTGGGGAAAGGCACCAGAAAAAAACTTTAGGGGGCAGTGTTGTACAAATAATGTGGAAGTAATGGGCCATGCGCTCCTGTCAGGCTGGCTTTTTCCCCTGTTAGAAAGAGTGTGGGAGGTCAAGTCAACTGTAGCACGACTGAGGTACTTTCCCATGATTGCAATTTCTTAGCAGACGAGAATGAATATTGCTCATAGATCCATGCGCTCACAGAGTAGCCACAGGCTCTGGATTGAGCTTCACTCGGCCAGGTCATAAGGGCTGAGAATTCACATCCTTCAGCAGGTGTGCTGGTAGAGAGGTGAATCAGAAGACCGTTTGCTGGATAGCGGCTCTCCATTGGTATCAAATGACACAAACACACAGCACCCATTTGTGCCACAGAGGCAGCATTCAAATGCTCTCAGATCCAGTCTGCAAGGCTGTAGCTGGGACTCATTGTGTCTGATTTCACATGGCCTCCTTTGTGAGTTTTTTTACCTTCCTCATTTCTAGGCCTGCTGAAGCACATCATACAGCAGCCTACACTTTGCAGATCAGCAAAGGCTATCCATTAGTCAATGCCACAGAGTAAAGACTGCCTCTGTAATGGAATCATAAGAGCAAAGCAAGGCATATAACCAAGGGGTTTTAAAGTGAAGTACACAGGACATGGTCACTAGTGTAAATATAATGAACCCTGCAATCACTGCCCCCTTTTCCTTTCCAAATTCAAACTGCTGTAACTAAAAGAGCAAAAGGATCCAAATTAACGAACAGGAACCCCTCTCCTGTCCACCTCATTAGTGGCTACTGCCCATCAAGGCAAGAGTCAGCAACACTGAGAAACCACAGTGCTTTTTCAACAAGCAAATTAACAATGCTGCTAAACCAAAATGAGAGCAACAACTAGATGTTGATTAAGTGCAATTTCATCAAAATGAGTTTTTAGTCGAGTCGGAAGAGAAGATACAGCATTCGTTAATTGTATTTTGTCCGCAGAGGCTGTTTTGGTGCCCTGGTTTTGAAGCAGCTAAAAGAACTCCTGTATTTCTGTATGCTAAATGCTTTTTGGACTGTTGATCCTTTTCATTTGTAGGGAGATTGTACTTTATCCAGCAAATAGGCTTCATAGACAAATGTCTGCCCTGTTTTGCATCATGTCCCTGGCAGTCTATCCACGATAAAACATCAAACAGGATTCAGCTCTCTGTAGGTAGATACCACAACAAGAGAAAGTCCTTTGCACATTTAGATAAAAATAATATGTACCACATAAAGAGGCTAATAACATCAAAGAACATCTTTGCAGAGTAAAAACTCAATTATGAAGTGTCAAAAGCAGTTTAGTTTGTGCTTATTTGATTGCAAAAATATACCCAGTTTAAACTGCTCCTTAATTCAATTACACCCAATATGATAATAAGGCTAGTTTGCTGAAATGTGGGAATGTGGTTGGGCCGGCTGTGGGAGAGAGAACATCTGCAAGGCACTGTGTTGAATGCTTTGTGTGAGAGTAATAAAGAGTGAGTGAGATAACGCCATGGGGAGGATAGTGTGTGGAAGAGAGCAGTGTGTCAGTGCATGTGGGGTGTGAATGGAAAAAAGGAGATATGTCTTCATAATATAGTGTTGAAAATCCATTCAGCACTGTCCATTCCGTACTTTTTTTAATCTCATGACTCTCTCTCTCCATCTCTCTGTCTCCCTCTCGCTGCCTGACATCTACCAGGTGGTGGGGCTGATATGTAAGATGCTGAGTAGGTGGTTTTGGGATATTCTTGTGGATCATTCGATCATTCCTTGTGTGTGAGAGGGAGATTTGTGGGAACCATTTGACTACTAATAAATGATTTTACCTCGCAGGATAAAAGACTCGGAGAGACAAATCTCTAGCCGTGGATTGAAAGCAGGGACTAAAAATGACAATGTCTTTGAGCAAAAATGGCAAACACTTTTCATTCGAGAAGAGCGGAGCTGTGTGGGATCTCACTTTACATCTAACTCTCTAACTGGGGTGTCCTGGTGTGATAATCCTTCTTAAACTACCGTCTAATCAGACCTCTGAGGATATCATGGCGGTTTTCTCAAGTGTTCACTATGCTTCAATCAAAGTGCTTGTCAGATCGTCAAACACACCGTTCTGACACTTTAATCTGGAGAAGGGCCTGCATCTGACAATTTCCGAAAATTGGCAATTTGACAGGCAAGGCCACTTCACGCAGCGATTGACCAGGTGTGTGGAGTAGACAAAAAAAGCACTTTTTTTGGAATGTTTCCACAACTACCATCGCTTTTCAGTCCCAGGGCAACAGTATAAATGCCTTTAAAGGACAGACTGTCCATTTTTACTATTCACCATTCCTCAATGGCAGAATTTTTCTCCCGACAGCCATTTGGAAAATGTATAAACACTTGTGCCTTGTCTTTTTGATCAATACTTTCTGTGAACTACTTTGATTCAAATGTACCAAACCTTTTACTGCACTTGAGTTAAGGGTTGAAATGAGACAAAGATCTGGTCAGGATGCTTTTACTTATTCTGGACTCTTTCTCTATTATCTTCTAATCACATTCACAAAGTACTTACTTTCTCTGAATTTTTGTATTGCATTTTTCTGTACATTACTTTGTGCCTTTTAATTTAAAACTCATTGTGTTTGCCTGTAATGAAATGTGTTATAAAAATAACATTGCCTTATCTTAATGCAGAGGTTGAATGTGTATAATTACATTTACTCAAGTATGGTTTACTCAGTTCAGATCAGTTCAGTTGTATTAGTCGTATGTTTGCTAACAGAGAGTTAACGGTACACTGAAATGTGTTGGAATGAGAAAACAGGTCAGTTCAGCAATAAGAGCACTAGTTGACATGTTGTTTCCTGGAGATACGTGAGTATTCCCATTTTATAAATTGCAGATATATTGTATTTTTTGCCCCCCAACATTTATTGGACAGTTTTAGCAACTAGTTATTTTACAGATCACAAATTTACATACAAAATCATCTCCTAATGAGTGTTTTTACAGTGTGATATTGATAATTTTTGACTGAACTGAATACTTCTTTATGTAAATATTTCCCATGCAGCGCTGTCCTTGTGAAAATTAGTGATGAATCTAGGGACCCAAAGCAGGTATAGACTCTATGGATCCAAAGATCCAACTTTTTCAACACCTCCACTCAGGGTTATAGGGAGGAAGTGTCATGGATATTGTTATAAAGCATTTCATTAATTGATATTTAATTGGACACATTAAAAGCTCTGTGTCTTGTAAGTGCAGTTAGTCACATTATGCCTGTCATTTGATAGTTTGACACTTGTGTTCCACCATTTGGTTCAGGGTACATACACATACCAAGTACCAATTCAGTACCGCTGCTCTCTTTTTCCTGCACTTAAAATCTGTATACGTCACTGCGTCAAACTCCTTTGGAATCATTTTTATGTAAGGTAACATGGGGTCAGGGATTCTATAGCACTAAAACTGAGTCAGCAGCCCGCCGTGACTGATGAATGTGATTGATAGCAGGATCACAGAATTTCATAATGACACTGATAAAGAATCTGTGACATCGATAGGTCAAGTCATACCAATATCCGATCCACTTAACAGTATTGGTGCCAATACTGATCCAGTTTATTGGATTTGTGCATCCCTAATACAGATCCACACCAATACTCTTTTAGGGGCCCAAAACCTCCACCAACACCCAGCCTCCTGTGCATCCCAGTCTGTGTGCCATGTTTGGATGCTGGATTGCTCATCAACCGAGACAAATTATCCTGTGAAATGGCATAGCAGTGTCACAGTTAGAGCTGAGGTGGCAGCATATAATGCAACCATCTGATGCCAAAGCGTGTGAGAGCGAGGTAGACACAGAGAGAGGGGGGAGAGACAGTCTCTGCATCAGCAAACACTTAGGGATGCCAGCAGAGTGGATGAAGCCATGAGATCAATACGTCACAACCATTGTAGACACACTGTAATTGATGAACATGTGGCTTGAGGACTTCCTCTTGACTCTCTCAACCATACAAGCCAATTTCAGCCAAATCAAAGCGGCTCAGTAAGGCCTCTTAACTCAAAGTGCTTTTATTTACCTGCGATACAGCCCGCCATTGGTACAGGAGAGTGCTTGTATCTTTATTTTTGGGCCCCTTTATAAGTAACACACACAGCAGCAAAATGCTTTGAAGCCCTTGATTGTCAAGGGAGGTCCAACCATGTCTATTCCTGTTCTATTTACAATACAGCACATTCAGCTCTTTCAGATTAACATTAGACTCTGCTGCCGTGTATAATCCCTGAAATACCAGCTCTTTCAACTCAGCTTCTTGTCATGCTTCCTCTGCAGAAAATGTATCACAGAAATAGAAATAGTCCTCAAAATATTCAGCTTCAACTTTGGCTGGCATACTTTAATTAAAGCTATTTGATTTTTGCTCTTGAGCATTTGAGTCCCACTATGGCTGACTCTGTTGTAAGAATAGGACAGGAGTGACCATAAAGGTGATGTGTATGGCTGTGGATGTGCTGGAGCATCTAACTACCTCACTACGGGGCTTTCACAGCCTCTCTGCAGCAGCCATAAATCCAACCTGTGATTGGAGAGAGGAGGTAATGAAGGTCCTGGTGCACTATGCGGTCACACACACTTACAGACATCTAAACTCACAGACATTTCTCCGTAAATAACACCACCACTGACCCGACAGCGGTCTGATCATCTTGGTCTGCCACAATCACCCTCCCCAAGTAAATCTATGTAATTAACTCTGCAGCTGAAACCGAAGAGTGTCTCCTCTAGTCAATCAGAGGTTTCTGTGGCATAATGGTTTCTGACAGGAAACAAAATTAACTGGATAAAATTAAAAGTCTTTTCACTTGGTATTCCTGCTTTTCTCTACAGTATTAATTGTTATTTTCAAAAGTGTTGGACGGGTGGAATTGACGGTGGCGGAAAACAATTTAGTTCAAGGCGGACAAATGGCTTTTAAGTTAACTTCAAAAAACAAGGTTTGAATTTTCTTTGACAGCGTGTCACTTAGCTGGATGTATTCCTGTACGGTGCACAATGATGCGCTGCCTCTGCTTGTTTTTCAAGCGCTCTATTATTGATGTAACAGGCAGATTGAGTGGAACATGGGGAAAACACCCCGGAGTGTTAAGTGGATTAGCAAATTGCCTGCGTGCCCTTTCACAGGCCCGAAAACTGCCTTTCTTCTTCTATACTTTTGACTCCTACCAAGCCAAGATCCACCTCTGTTGACCTTTTGCATGTAGCATCTGAGTAACCGAATGCGAAACTGGATAAAGTTAATTGGCCGTTTCCATATACTCTGAAAGCTGCTGATAATTAATCAGAGAGAACAAAAGCCACTACATCACTACCTAATTATGGGTGAGCACTTGGCAGGCTCGACACACAGGACCCGCGTCAGTTTGTTTTTTCTTTTATCTGCAGCATGCTTGTGTGTGTGTGTCTATTGGTGTATGTATCATGCAAGTATTTGTTACCTGCAGTTCTGCCTCATTACATTCCTGACAGTAAGTTTTGATTACAGCAAGTACAACCTTCTTGTTACGTATTTCAGATATTTGCAATCATTTATCAAAATCTAATTACCTAATAATTATGGAGTGTCAGTGAAACGTGTGAGGGGGCTTTTAATAGATTTACACTTCAAGCTCTGACTTTTATATATCAGTTATTAGGAAATGCAGATTAATTGAAGGGCAAGCTTTATCTCTTCACACATGCTGGTCTGTTTGTCAGGGTTTTTAAACATCACAAATATACAAAGTATTTATGGCTAAGTATTATAAAAACCCATGTTTGGCTGTTGTAAGGTTAATAAATGCATTACAAGCTCAGCCTTTTCATTATGAGATTAAACAGATGAAACAAGACTAGTGGCTAGGTTCAGACTGACTTTAGCCCTGCATTAAAAAATGCAGCCCTCTCACTCATTTGAATTTTAGTGCATCGACGCAGCAAAGGTGAACCTGGTTCATACACTGTATGTCTACTGTTTGTGTCACATTTATCCCGCCTAAAGATAAAGTGCCGCCATGATAACTTCTCAACTAATGCAGCCCCCTTAGCTCCCTCCGAGGCTGTGCTCAGGAACAGCATAATGTCAGCACGCTTACATACCATCAGTGACAATGCTAACAGGCTGCTGTTTACCAGGTATGTTGACCTTGTTCACCCTCTTAGTTTAGTGTGTAATTATGCTAATATTTGCTATATAGCACTAAATTCAAAGTACATCTGAGTTGGATGTGTATTTCGTTAGTTTTGCATGTACTGGACAAATTCAAATTTTGATCTGATGACAGTGTCTCACATTTTTTTGTAAAATTACCACAGCAGCCTTTAACTCAACATGATAAATCAAACTAAAAGGATGAACATGTGATTGTTAGCACAATATATGAGTCATAACTAATAGTTACCTGTTTTGTTTGACTGATGTTTTTGTGTTGGTGCTCCTTGCAGAGACAACTATAACCACACATGGCAATATAAGATGATCAGACGTGCACTGATCATTTCATTCTGGCTTTTTGAAGAAATACAACCTCTTACAGTTAATGCCTAAAATATAACTTCCTTTCATACATTTCCTCTTATTTCCCAGCTTAACTGGCTCTCTGCAAAAGACTCACACGGGCTGTTTTTTGCAAAAAGAGAAACACAGATGCAAGCCGCTTGATTCAAAAAACTGATCGAACTCCTGTAACTCCAGCTATCAGTGCACCGAAGTGGTTTCATGTTCCTATAAAATCAAATGACTCACCCCCAGATGGAAACATTTTGCTCCAGATGTTCTTGTGCCCTGGTTTGGAATAATGTAAATGCAAAAGAAGACATCACCACTTTCACTCTAAAGTCTCCAACAGGTTAGGGTCAGCAAGATCATTGAATTCATTATCCCAACCTGTAAGTCCCTGTTGTGATTCTGAAGATGAAAATCATCTTTTAGTTGCCCCTTGGTGGGAAAAATAACAGCATTCCTTTTTATTAGAAACTCTCGGTCTTATCTTTGCACGATTTTGTTCCATAATCAATTAATTAATCATTCTACTATCAAAGACTTCAATTCGATGTCTGATGTTGTCGCCAGATTTTATTTAATTATTTTCTTAGGCGGGTCTATCTTCCAGATGATAGCAGACAATGCCATCCCAAAAGTGATGAATATTTTCCCCTCTTTCCATTTTTTTGCCCAGCCCGTGTGCCTGTGGCATCAGCCTTTTATTAAGGGTTGTAATATCCTCATACCATAGTGCCAATATCCCCCCACCCCCCCTTTTTTTTGGACACACATACACACAGCATGTCAGGATCTCCATCTTAAAGAAATGATGGGAGCTGGGGAGCGGTTAGATTCAGCTGGAGACTTTTTAATGTGAATTCCTCCCCAGTGCAGAGCTGCTCTCCTCTTGAGAAATCTGAAAGTCAAATATAGGATATTTGATCATTTACAGCCATATGGTATGCATGGGCCAAAATGGTGTGTATACACGTGTGTTCCGACAATGTCTGTGAGGTCAAATAATGCTAAATTATTTAAAATGGCATAGTTCCCTGGATACAGATTCAACCAAAAAAGTAAGAAATTAGGTTACTCCAAGTTGGTTTCCTAAAATATTAGCAAATGAACTCATTTGGAAGTTAGTGGAGTTATTACACTGAGAAAGTCAACACTGATGTATCCTTTGAGATGACGAATACAGTGAGTAGTGAAGTTGGGTTTGACCACACAGATTATATATATCACTGTTAGGTAGAGGGTCTGTTATTGAGGCCTGAAGAAGTGGCAAAGGATAGACATGGTTGGAAAACTCTGAGACTGGGATTAACCACAGCCCGCCAGGTAACTGATGGACCACTTAGGTTATCTGCAGACACAGCTGTGGATTTGGATATGGCAGACTGGGCTGGTAAGACTTTGGACAGACTTTCTATTTTTTTTTTATTTTCTAATATTTCTTAATGTCAGGCATTGAATTCCTGTCTGTCTTGCTAAATGACTGATAAACTGTGAAAAAAAACTGGGGACGATAATAAAGAAAAAGGCCAGCGCTTTGTTTTCTTCCTGACAGTGTTTTAAAAAAATGTTTCTCATTATCATATTTTGCCACCACGCAGTGTCGTGCCATAGATGCTGAATTCATTTGTCACCACCTAGTGGGGCAAAATATGAAAAAGGGGCTGTTGATTGCGGAAATGACTTTCCCCAGTCTGTATTTCCGTTTCAAGTTTTTTTCCTTAGTGTTACCTGAGATAGAAACACAAGACTTGGATGATGTCTGACCCCATAGGTTTATGTTATGGCCACCAGTTTTAATTATGTTAGCTTTGTTTCTGAGAAAGTTTTGTCTGTCATTTGACATGGTGGACGGCTCAAAATACTACAATACCTCAGCTGCTGTTGCAATGGAGAAGGATCCAGTGACAGGCGCAAATCAGAGCAATGGCAAATTCAAAGTGCTTTTGTCATTATGCTTTCAGCATAATAAATGTCACTGAATCAGAGGTTAGGAGAATGATTGCATCTCTCAAACCAACCAGACTAAAGGATGTATTTGGTATGGATGCAGTTATGCTCAAAGAGCTAAGTACAAGACTAACCAAGTCCTGTTACCAAAATTATTAATCTTTCAATTTCTCAGGGAATGTTTCCAAGTGTTTGGAAGTCGCCTGTTGTTGTTCCGATTTTCAAAAGTGGAGATCCCTTTTCTACCTTTAATTACAGGCCTATTAGCATCCTGTCTACAGTGTCAAAGGTTGCAGAGAAATTGGTAGCTGAACAAATCGTCTGCCGTCTGAATGCTAGTTAATTTGCCCTGCACCCAATGCAGTTTGGCTTTAGAGCCAATTATTTAACTCAGACAGCCAACTTTTTATTCACAGAAAAAAATCAAATCTCTATTGGATTAAGGTGGTGTTGTTGGAGCTGTGTATCTTGACCTAAAGAAGGCATTTAAAACGGTCAATCATAGAATTCTCATGTCTAAGTTTGTAACTTAATGTGTATAAAACAATATGCACGTTTTTCACCAAGACAAACAGTTCTAGTGTAGAGCCAGATGTCTTTGTATCAGGGGCTACAGGTCATATCTGAATAGAAGTACCTCGAACAGAGGTGGCTAATATGTACATGCATTCGATGGTCATTTCCGATATCACTCACTGTTTAACAACCTGGTCACAGGCTAGCACCACTACTTTAAAACCATTACAGTCTTTCCATAAACAAACACTTAAAATCCTGGATGAGAAATTGGCATATTTTGATCATTGCCCAATATTTAAAAATATAACTTGCTGAGTTGGGAAAAAATGATTAAATATGCAGATTCTTTGTCTTATGTACAAGACTATAAATTGCTTGAATTCTCCTCCACCCAAACAGTTTGTCAAATGAACAACTGTATATCAGTTTACAGGAGGTGAATCAAGAGGGGGTTTGCGTTATTCCACCCAGAAGAAGTACTTGCATTCAGTTTGCAGTCTCCGTTAAGCTGCATTAGAATGAAACTCGGTTCCGGCAACTATTAGAGAGCTGGATACACACGGTTTATTTGGAGATCATTTAAAGAAATGGTTAATTAGTACTCACCTCTGTGAGCACTAAAACTCAATTGCACCTTATTGTCCTCAGTCTTTCTTTGTTGAACTTCCCTTGCTGTCTGCTGTCATCTGTCGCTATCTTGCTATTGCCAGTCTGCCCTCATGTACCCGCATGCATGTCAATTTTGTGACTTGCTTTTATTATGTCAGATGGATATATGTATTTTAGATATTGTGCAAGCTTTTTATGTCTGTGCTTCTGCTTTGCATGTTTCAGTTAGTGTCTAACAATGCAGCACAACGTGGTCTTATTTGGTCCAATTATATTGGTTTAATATTCTACTTTCTTCTTATTATTGTTCTGCTTGCTTATACATGATCTCAATAACTTTGTTATTTCAATCTTATATTCTTTTTTTAGGGGGACTCTGTAAAATCTGTCCAGAGACTACAGATGAAAAATATCCTCTTGTCTAACTCTATTACATTTACATCAATATTAATTAATGTGTACTGTCCATGCTGAACAAACAAACAAATTCATGAAAACAAGTCAAAGCATGGTGCCATAGTTGCTGAATTCATCAAAAATTGATACAGAATCCATAAGTATATCTCAGGTTTCTCCTGCTGTGAGCAGTGAACCTAACAGAATTTTAAGCTCAGTGATTGGATGTTTCTTGTAAAAATTCACCATGGGAGTTGTAGCTAACTTCCATCTCAAAGTTTTTATTTACACAGACCTTTCATCAAAGAAGCAGATATTTTCTTATGCAACTGTTCATCTTTTGTACTGATGATTCCACCGGGAGACTTTCATATCCATCCAAGCCATAGAAGAACTCCAACTGTGAGTTGCGTAACATCCTCTTTGGGAAAATTGATTGGACTTTTAGTTCCTGGAGCCAGAGGTACCTAAAATTCCTCCTCCCATTTCGCAACTGTATTTGACTCCTGTATTATTGTACCTACCGATGAAGACAAATATGGGTACTTGAACTATATCAATGCCAACACTTTTTTAAGTACAAGGCCAACGTTTTTACAATACATCTGCATATGGCTTCTATAATATAGTTAAGGTTAGGGAAATATCATGGTTACAGCAAATCAACTGTGGTTAAGGTTTGGTTAGGGTTAGACTATAAAATATAGTCTGATAAGGTTTGGAAAGGATCATGGTTACAACGTAACCAGGAGAGTCCCACTGAGGTACAATATCTCCTCTGTGATAGGAGGCGAACTCTTATTTCCACCACCTCACTTCCTACCTCGATACATGAAGGGCACTTTTTGCTGCACTGGCACTGAATGTTGGCATAGGATGCGACATGACATGCAGTGTCACCACGTCCTCACTTTCAATTTACACTTTGCTTTTACATATTGTTACAACTGACTAGTATGATAGGTAGCTCATTGTCTAACAGCATGTACCGACCCCAGCAGCATGTTCTCAGGAACCTCAAAGCAAAGAAAAGTGAAGCAGAGGAAGTGAAAAAGTGAAAAGTGAAAAAGCAAAGAAACAGCGAGGTCAGTTGTCTTCCTCCTGGGCTATCTGTCTCAGGGAAAGCAGCTCAGTTCTATGTCAACATGGTCAGTAAAGCTGACTTTGCCTTATTGGCTGGACCACAACAGCAGGGCCAGCCCTGTAAATATGAATGTCGCTGAGTGAGCGAGTGAGTGAGGGTAGAGTTACACCATTGGTCGACCGGCTGAGTTTTGGAGTTTCCCCATTGACTGTTGCTCTCTCTGAATGGTGCAAACAGTTTCTAATACGACTTCAGTCACCTTTGACATTGGAATTGCCGACTTTTCTTCACAAAAGCACCTAGGGACAAATGTAGCCACTTTTTGGAGAAACCTTAGCTACTTTCTGTAGATGACAGTCACAAGTATGGCTCCGTGAGTACAAGGTTGGGCTTTCCCTCTGCAGGCAGACCTCTCCATGCGTTTCATTCAATTGCCAGCAGAGCAGCTGCATAGACGTGAATAAGCTTCTAACTTTCTCTCTGAGTGGTAATTTTACAATTAAATATAGCTGAAATCACTGCACCGCAGTTGTCTTTAATGTATGTGTTTGGTGATTTTGTCAGACAACGTCAAAGTTATAAAATCAGGATTTGAGCAGTGCAGAGCAGCAGCTTGGAAAGGGCTTGGAAATGACTGCTGGTTGACATATTGTCTTAATCGGTCGTGTTTCAGTCACTATTTCAAACTTGTTCCATTGGCTGACAACAGAAAAAGAAGAACATATAAATGAGACCAGCTTTATTGGGAATTCAGCTGTATTAAATTACTGTATATGTGAGCAGAGAGTAGGAGAGAAGCAAACAGATAAAGGGCGGTCCAGCCACATACTTGGTTTTGACTTCTATAAGTGCCAAGAACTGCAATAAATAATTAAAAAAAGACAGGCAAAGAAAATAAGTTCTCATGCACTGGAAATAAGTGGAATGATTCCTCTCATGTTTCATGCCAGATTTATCCCCAGTTTACAAAGACTCAATAGAAAAATAAATCACTTGTCAAGATAAAACTGCAATGTAAATAATAGATTCAGTATATGAAATTAATTTTTGACAGTTGAAATAACGACACGTTTATAACAGAAACATACGAACAGCTTGAAATGAATGAAAAAGATCCATTCAAAATATGCATCCGTTCGTCATTTAGAAATCACTTTCAAACATTTCTTTGAAAAGGACTCCCCAGTCTTTACCAGTCACTGTCAAAACACTCTGAAAACAACTCTCTAAACAGATGTTGACTTCATATTGTATTTTTTTTTTTTGGAAGTGTTGCAGAGATAAGATTAAAATAAAGCTATATCTTTTCCGGAGAAACCACAAGACATGTTTAGATGCTGCGCTGTCAGCAAAGATAGAAGTAACAAAATTCTAAATTAGCGTTGTTTTTTACTTTTCATTTGTTTAGTTGCAGTAGTTTGCAGTTCAGTACTGTACTTCCATAAGGTTGGGGAACTTACAATATTTTTGTTTTACATAATGGAGAAAAAAATTGAAGCAACAGAGGCTGCGGTATTCTGAATTTCCAAGTATAAACCATGCTCCAAATCTCACTGGATCTTTTCCCATGATGCAACCAACAGCATCTTTTCTTCAGACCCTCCTTGCCTGGTAGCTTCCCATGTATTTCAAATCCCATGCTTAAACTGTAAAGCAGGCTTTCTTTTATAAATTTGTAGTATCCTGACCAAGATAAGGTGACCCTGGTGATGTCATTGAAAAAGGACTTCCAGAACAAGAGCCACGCTACAAAGCTGTTTTCCCCCCTTTTCCAGTAGTTATGCTAAGCTAACTGTCTCCTGCCTCAAGTTTTATATTTAACTGAGAGATTTGAGAGTAGCATCAATCCTCTCATCTAACTCTCGGCAAGAAATCAAGTAAGTGTAAGTAACTGTGAGTTTTAATCTCAAGCACTTTGTTATATTTTGAAATGCAGCCATTACAAACTAAAATTGAACTATCTATGAGCACTCCAAGAGAAACTGCCAATAGTAAAAACCTAAAAAGTTCAAACTTAAAATCAAGTAACTTTAACATTATTAATGTAATTGTACATACTAACAAATGTATAACAGAATGAATCTATTATTGTTTAAATATCTCTAATTAAATGAAGAAATGAATCTATAATAGTTGCATATAAGCTAGCCAAAACTTTGATTCATGAAGCAGAAAAGGAGACATCAATGTGGAGACATTATTAAGGAAAAAGTATGAAATGACAATGTCACAATCTGTCCCAATCAGTTTAAATTGCATAGGAAAGAACATGGTACAATATGTTCTCTTTAGAACAATTGAACTCAAATGTTCTCAGTGGTCCCCTTCAATTCTTCTTTCAGTAGCTTCAAAACCAGCCCAAACCTTTTCCCACTTTGCACCAGGTATTTTCTGTGCCTGCTTGTTCCTGAGCTCCCCTGAAGTTGCGTATGCTTTAAAACAGATACAACATTTCTTTTGCTGCCCTGTTAATTCCAGGTAGGACATTTTTCATGTATTGTGCTTTGCTTGGCATTTTCATTGAATTTGGTACTTACATTTTTGTAAACATTCTGAACATGATTATAATTTAAAATAAATTTATGTGGATTTGAACAAAGCTTGGTCGCATTAGATACGTCTATATGTGTAATGGTATCTGATGCTTGAAGCAAATTTTAAGTCAGCTACTTCTATGAAAAATATCCATAAGTACTGTATGTTGTAAATTGTAGTAATGTCACTTAAAAGCAATAGTTCAGCAGGATGTTTTATTACTCTCTCTTCTGGGGAAATCTGTTCATTTCTGTTGCCTTTAAATACTCAAGGTCTATCTTTATCCCTAAGCACTGAGCTGTTCATATTCCAGGAAAGTGTAACCAAGGCCTGCCATAGTGCATTTACAAAACTGCTGACTTGGTATGTTTTCAAGCACAGAGAGAGGTAGCAAAGTATTAGAAAAATACTCTCTTCACTCCATGGAGACTTAAACAAAATTTACTGTCTGCCGTGCCCGCCTCAGAGCTATGCTGCCCCTCGAGAGTGGAGGAGAAGGGAAAGAAAGAGAAAAGAGGGATGAGACACAGAACCATCATAATCCTTAACAAGGGAAGTTGAAATAAACTTTTTACCGTGAGTGCTTTTGTTTAAGGTGTGTGTATGTGCGTGTGTGCGTGCGTGTGTGTGTGTGTGTGTGTGTGTTTGTGTACATGTCTTTCTGTGGTCGTGTAGACATATTTTGGTTTGAAACCATTGCTGTGAGGACATTTTGGCCGGTCCTCACAACTTCAAAGGGCTGTTTGAGGGTTAAGACTTAGTTTTACGGTTAAGGTTAGAATTAGGTTAAGGTCAGGGTTAGGGCGTAGGGAATGCATTATGTCAATGAGTGTCCATAGTAACTCCAATGTAATTACTGAAATTCAAATTGTACTTCGAACACTACTCATTAGTAATCACATTACTGCAACTGGTTACTATAATTATTGTCATTACTCTCCAATACTGTCTACATGAGTGTATGTATGTGTACATGTGCTGTATGTGTATCTTCTATCTATCTTATATATCTTCAATTTCTTTTCTTAGAGATTACACTTACTTACACCTGTCCATATGCATCTGTGTGTGTGTGTGTGTGTGTGTGTGTGTGTGTGTGTGTGTGTGTGTGTGTGTGTGTGTGTGTGTGTGTGTGTGCGTGTGTCTCTTGCTCTGCCCTCTCCAGTTCACTGCCAGAGCTGTAGCAGAATTAGTGAGACTATCAGACCCAGACTACATAGCTGTGGCCTGGATAAAATAGTGCAGGAAGAGGTCTCACCTCTAGTTAGTCTAAGCAGGACAGAGTCTAGCAGTTAGCTGACAGAGAACAACTGCTGCTGCTTCTTCCCCATCAGTGCAAGGATGCAATCGCTCAGCGTGTTGGTGTTCCTGGTCAGCAGGGTGCTGAAACTTGCACACACACACGCGCACACACACACACACACATTCACACACACACACACACACACACACACACACACACACACACAGATGCATATGGACAGGTGTAAGTAAGTGTAATCTCTAAGAAAAGAAATTGAAGATATATAAAATAGATAGAAGATACACATACAGCACATGTACACATACATACACTCATGTAGACAGTATTGGACAGTAATGACAATAATGATAGTAACCAGTTGCAGTAATGTGATTACTAATGAGTAGTGTTCGAAGTACAATTTGAATTTCAGTATTACATTGGAGTTACTACTCCTAGTAACTCTCCGTTGTTTGCTGCCTTACCGGGAGTTTGCTGGAGGTCTGTTACATTTGAGTCACAGAGCTAATCATCTGATTTATACGCTATTTAAAATATAGTCTGCAAACTTTGAAAACCCTCAAGGTTGTTAACTCCACACAAAGTGTTTGCACAATTCTCAGAGTCCTCTGACCATCTGGATGAAACGGTATTCCATCTGTTGCATGGATAAAGAAACCCATTTCTTTAGTTGTATTTGCCAATCCACTCTTTCACTCATTCTCTAGTCCTTATATAATGGACACTCAATAGTGAGCATTAAATGGAGATTTCGGATATTTACTAATCATCATCATTTTGCGTCATCGCTGACAGCTGTAGTCATGCAATAGTAATTTTTGCATCTACAAAATGTGCCGCATCGCATTTTGGGATCATGGATACTACTTTTTTCGTTCCGTGAATTTCTGAGGGTACTTTATGGTGGATAAATTTACACACACAGATTTTGGACATTTGGAAAATGACGGACAGTAAATTTAGTGCACTATACAGTGTTGTAAATAGGGAGCGATATCAGACACAGCCTAGTCAGTATATATATCAGTGTTTTATTTTGTGTGAAAAGAAAATATTGGAAAGGAACCCAATTTAGAAAAAGAAACCAAAATCAATATATACTAGTACAACTGTTAATATATAAATTTTTTTTTGACTTGTAAACTAAATGATATGGCTGTACTGTGATGAAAAACATCGAAGCTGGTGTTGATATTGACATTTCTTTCCAAAGTTATAAAAATTGGCGTTTCATGGGTTGAAAATGCTGACATACAGTCAACCGTTTGAGACTTCTTTATGTCATGAAGTTTATATAAAAAACTAATCAGAGGTGGGTGGCCCCCCTCCTCCAGCACCCATCCTTGAGTTGGAGTCTGTGAAACTGCGCTCATTTTCAAATATATACTCAGAGACTCATCAGCCACTGGAGTTAACGCTATGTTTTTTTAAACCTCTACTTAGTATTTTTCAATTTTGGCCCAGTGGCTCGGACGTGTGCTTTTGACAGCTGTTGAAGCAAAACCAGACTGCATTCTTTCCCTCCACCCCCTCATATAGCTCGGCAGTGGTAGCAGATGGCAGCGGGTACCTCAATAGCAACACAAGGCTATGTTCATTTGCAATCAGGATTTTTCAGAGAGTGCTATTCTAACTATATGCTCAGCTCCGAGAGCTCCGGTTTTAAGCTTAAGATTTTTAAGCTTAAAAATCTTTTTACCGGGCAACAGACTGGATATTTTTTCATCCAGATGGTTAGAGGACTCTCTGGGGATTCTACAAATACACAGGAAATTGGTAAAATGGATTTCTAGCTCTGTGACTTGAATTTAATGGTAACACATGAGAGGCACAGACTGAGGCTAAGGTTAAGAAAGCCATTGATGTCAGTAAATACTTCCTAACTGTAGGCTGGCTGTTTCTTAGACCACAGTGATTTCCACTCCATGTGTTAAATACAGAAGACAGTATATGAAATGATTATGCAGGATTTGGAGTTGTTTAAAGGCACCTTTAGCAGAGTAGTTTAATAAGTGATGTATTGAGTAATGTAATTAACTACGTTTGGTGTTGAGCAATCAGTAAATTAATTACTTTTTCAATTAGTAATAGGTAATGAGTAATTGATTACATTTTTCAAATTATTGGTCCAACAGTGCCAGATGATATTCAAACACCCACTCATACACATGCAGCAGCAGAGTATCTCTGAACGAGAGGCAAAGTACACCACTGGGAGACACACAAAGAAGTCAAAAGATAGGGGTGCTAGCCTCCAGAAGCCCTGCCTGCTGGAAAGCAGAGAGACAAAAGCAAAAAAATAACCCAAAGCCATTTCTCCGGAACCTCCACTGTTATTAACCCAGTGTCTTCACGGAAATAGACCACAGGGGAAGACCGTGCAGGAGGGATGGAGGAGCCCACCACTAAAGCTTAAAAGGCCCGCTATGGGAAATCAGACGATTGCAGAGGTCACAATCTCTGCCTTCTGTGCCACACACATACACACACACACACACACACACACACACACACACACACACAGAAATACACTGCCGGGGAATGCCTCCATGGATGAAGAAAATGGTGTAGTGCAGGGTTACACAATTATATGGCGTACACCTACTTATTTTTCAGTTGGCATTGTGTATACTCACTTCTAAATCCCCTCTAATACGCTTCATTCAGTAGTGTGCTCCAGGCTAAGTTTTTTTTTCCTACAATGGCAAAGGCATTAACCTGCACTACTCTGCCTCTGATTGGCTAGTACTCATTGCCTTCTTTGGTTAGGTTGGTTAGGTTTAGGCATGAGTGATTGGTTAGGGTTAGGGTAAGAATATCAGGTTAAGCCAATCAGAGGCAGAGTAGGGCGGGTCATGCCTTTGCTTCACCATCCTGGTTTGCCTCAATAATAGCACAACAAAATATGGCCTCTTTTGGAATATTTAACTCATTAAATTAATAGGAAAGATGCAGTGAACTACTCAAACAAAAAAAAAGTTGCTTTCAGAATTATAATCGACCTCGCGATGACACATTGGTGCTGTTAACCAGCGATTCAGGCAACAATAGGCCAGCGCTGCCCCCCCTCTGCGCCCCAACCCCAGTCGGAAAGGTTGCCTACAGTGAGAGACATGCTGCCTCTTAGACTTGAACTTCAAATGAAGACACCAACCACGGTGAATAGTAGGACCTTTTAAATTATGTAAACAACACAGTGTACAGACGAGTGACAAATTAAAGGAAAACCATTTCAAATCGTGAATCACTGGATGAGTATGAAAATGAAGTGAATCATATGCTATGAACTTCGACCTCACCAGATTTCATCCAAATTGAACACCTATGGGAGATTTTGGATCGATATGTTAGACAGCGCTCTCTACCACCATCATCAAGGAATATTCCTATTCATCCCTCCAGTAGATTTCCAGAGGCTTGTAGAATCATTGCCAAGGTGCAGTGAAGCTGTTCTGGCAGCAATGTGGTGGCCCAACACCTTACTAAGAAACGTTATGTTGGTTTTTCCTTTAATTTGACTTTGAGGTAATATTTAGTTGAACAGATTATGACTGAATTCTCCTTTTTGGGGAAATCCTTAAAAGTACAGTGAGTACTCAGTAATCTGTTTGTACTGGCACCTGGGCAGTCTTTGCGCACCTAAAGTTGTTTTGTGAACATTTATTGAGAATTGTCAAATTCAGCTTTGAAATATTTTATTTTGAAAATCAGCCGTGTGATTCTGAATGTTTGTTAAAAATAGACTAAACTCTGACTGAAACACCACATTTGCCTCATCTTGAATATATCTGTTAATTTTTATACCAGGTACACCCTGGCCTGTACTATCTGTTGCAAATCGGCTGTTCCAAGGGACAGTTTACAAAAGAAACTACTGGCCTATAGACTATTTGCAATGCCAGAGAATAGCTGTCCAATTTTCATTTGTGGATGGACTAAGGAATAAGAAATAGTTTGTTCAAAACACATAATTATGTAGTTGTCTCACTCGGTAATCTATGGGCCAGTGTTGAGTGAAAAATCTGCATCTCTTCTGTGGTTTATGTTAATTTAAAAATACTACTGGCCCTAAATATAAACTAAGTATGCAAGATTAGTTTTACACATCGCCGTTTACAACACTGGGTGTTTATCCTTTGCTTGACAGGCTACTTTTAAAAAACAATTTGGGTCAGAAATTACAAATATATCCACTTCTCCAGGCAACACTACACCACTGAACCCAGGCAAGCCCACACAGAACCTCCTCACCTTTTACAGTAAAATAATGCCGGCTATCTCCCAGAGGGAAATAATCAGCTTTCTGGCTTTTATCACCCCAATGGGGCTCATCCTTTTTACAGATAGACTCGATGGCTTAGATGCACCCAGTGTTTCTCACACTGAGATAAAGACACGTGCTCAGATTAGTCCGTGGCACGGTATGAATTTATTGACTTACTTGGCCAATTACGGTGCATATGTATTAAAGAGCATTACCTTTCCTCCCTCACCCTTTGCCATTTCTCCATCCCTCCCCTCGCATCATTATATCAACCCTGCTCACCTACCAACCCGTCCTCCCCTTTGGTTTTCTCTGCCTGGAAACTACCTCACCCTTTCAGGTCTCCTTGCCTCCCTTTGCAATTCCACTGTCTGACCCTACACCTCTCCCCCGTCGTCTTCCATCTTTTCCTCAGTTTTGTATGACCCCTGATGGTCCCCTTCTGTATCTTTCCCCCCTCTGCCGTTTTCCTCATCTCATTTCCCTAAATCTCTTCCCATCCCTCCATGTCTGCTTGCGTCCGCACTGTGATCCATGTGACATTTCAACAGTCACGCCGGTCACCTTAAACAGAGGGGGGCATTGCCCTCCATTCACAACCCCAGGGAACAGAGATCTCATTAATGTGTGGGTGTAATGCTCATACAAATGGAGACGGGGGCTCTTATTAATGTACAGCCTTTTATTTGAAAATGTAGATTTGTATGGTGTTGTGTGTGTGTGTGTGTGTGTGTGTTTCATTGAGTATGCAAGGGCAGAAAAAAAAGGTGAGATAGAGGGAAGCGAGAATGAAAGAACATCTAATTACATGACAGACTTAGCCTCTGGATCTCTGTGATTGAATAGGGCACCCTTTCCTGATATTACTCCACAAAGCTTTCATAATACCATCCCTCTATCTCTCATGCATGTCATATTTTCATCCACAGCTTGTGAAGCCGTTACAGCTCTGTGTGTGTGTGTGTGTGTGTGTGTGTGTGTGTGAGTGTGTGTGAGTGTGCGCGTGTGTGAGTGTGTTCAGCCACTGTGGCCCCACCAGGAATGCCAATTCTGGGGAATGCTTCTCACTCTGGTCTCCAGCCTTCCCTGGGGGTGCCTGCCTGAGTTTTATTACCCCCCCGATATATTGACCCAGCGAATGAGGTGAGGCTCGGGTTGTGTGTTGTGTGTCTCTTTTTGGTGCGAGTCCTCAGGGGGATAACTAGATGTTACTCGCCTGCTGCTGCTGTGCAGTGGATCTTTTTCAGCCACTGGATAACAAGGTTGACTCTCTGCTAGAGGAACTCTCAGCTTTCTGCTCCGTCTGGCTAAACAGACAGCACCTCAGCTAAAGCAGACTGTGGGCGTTCAGTTGCACTCTGATGCTTCTCTCTAGAGAGATTCTTCAGCGTGTCAGTGGATGGTCTGGTGGGTGTGCACACTGAAAAGGCCTCCACATATGTATGCATATGTGAGTTCTTGGCCCCATGAGGAGGTCTAGATTCCAATTATTACAGAATCACAGCCTGAAGGAAACAGATACTTTGCAATGTCAAACATTTTCTTACATAAGTGCATTATATATTCCAGAAGCAAACTTTAATTCCTTGACAGATGGATTATTTCCTCAGAAAATTGACTTACGCGCAAATAATCGACAGCTTCCCAGTTTGATTTTGTTCCTTCCTGTCCCCTGGTGTGTCGCATCCAAACATCTGGTGCATTCACAAATTGGGACGCCAGGTGTCAAATCCATACTCTGGCACCTAACTCCGTCAATTCAGAACACTTGCAGAAATCTAATTTATAAATCATAAGCATTAACTTTAGCGGGCACTCTTAGCCATACAGCAACAAGTCAGCTACTGCTACAAACAGTACAAGTAAATCCAAAGCCTTTGCACCCAGACATTTGCCAGATGAGATTTTAACACAGTTTCATCTTCCATTCCCCATATCCGCTATCAGATCACATCTCTCTCTGACATCTTTTGCTCTTTTTCCATAGAACTGGCACTTTCTTTTATAAACAGACTGGCAGTTTGGATCTAAACCCAACAAGACTTTGGTGGAAAATGCGGCAGGGTGCACTCATTGTGAAAAATATCAAGGTGACAGATCTGTCTCATGGACGCAGGTCATTTCTTTGGGAACCTGTTGTTTAGAATTAATTTCAGCACTGGAACTTTATGTCACTCGCGGCTTGTCAGCCTCCGGTGTTATTTTTCATCTATCTTTAGTTCCTCTTTTCGCAGCAAGACATGACATTTTCCTAACAGACAGGTTTTAATAAAACATTTTGTATCTGCCACAGAAAGGGGGCCACTAAGCCTTGAAAACAGCTAACCTTGTTTTTGTGACAGGCGAGCAAAGCTTTGCAGAATATGACAGGGACAACTGCATGAGGAGCCTCAGAGGAAAGCTCTTTCTATTTACTCCTATGCACAGTTGTTGCTATTCACAGATTTTCCTGTCTGCATTATATTGCCCTGTGTTAGGCTTTTCTCTCTTTTACCTCCATCACATTTTCTCATTTCTTCTCTACTTCTTCTGAGAGCCCTCTGGTGTGCTGTCAAAGTCGCCCTCGCTGGTCTGAAATGGGCACTGTATCACTGATGTCTATGCAAAAACACGAAAAAAACCCTGCTTTTGCCACGCAAGGAGACCTCAATTTACCCTGATCCTGATTTGGCAGTAATAGTCCAGTCTGACGGCCAATCAAAAGTATATCACACACTTGGAGCGGAAAATGAATTAAAGCCCGTTCGTCCATGCAATTTGTTGAATGGTACAAATACTGTATTTTGGAGTCTGGCTGAATAACAAATTGACTTTTAAGATCAATGTGTAACACTTGATCATAAATTGAAGGTCAAAATATTAGATTAGATTAATGCTTTGGTGTTTAGGGATTAAAATTCCGACTATGAACTGCAGCTTCCTTAGTACGTATCACAATGGTAACTTTGTTGCGTCCCTCTATCATCTCCAGTCATCTCGCTACTATCGCATGAAGTGCGCCAAAAATAACAAATCCTTCTCTTTTGCTAGGCTAAAGACTGTTGTTTAAAGGCCAATTCATTGCTTCCATGTCCACATTGCCTCGTGGGTCCATATGGGGTAAATTTCGTCATCTGCCCAAATCCGTGAGGGTCCCTGCGGACGGCTGTGCGAACATCCAAGTGCAGCCGAAAATTTGAGAATTGGAAAGTGTACACAGTTTTGTTTTGTTTTTGTTTTTTTTGACTTTTTTATGTTGTTCAGTCAAATATGAAAAACAAAGGGAGCTCTTCCTCTTGCTGTCAGGAGGTTGCCATCATGTTTCCTATTGTACATGTTTCTGCATATCCAAACCCACAATTGTAGTATGCATAGAAGCTTATTCACTGTCTGAGTGCAAGTTCACAGCTGTCCGCACCCGTCTTGGAGAATGATCAAGCCTTTATCAACCATTATGTGCGTGTTTGATCACTATGATATTGTATATATGCATGCCCACCAACTTAAAAGGAGTTTTTGAACACTAGTAATGCAATGGAGCAGTGTTTTACACCATTCCACTGATCAATGCAGCATAAAAATCAGTGATGAAGAAGACTGCTAGGAAGTCAACATGGATGTAAACAATACAGGTTACAAACTTTTAAGATAAATTGGCTTTATAAATGTTTTATGAGGAAGTACAAGCACTCAAAACATTTTTAGACCTCAAGGATTCACACATACTGTGTTTTGGTGAGTCACACTGAATGCAAGCGGAAACTTGTTTACAAGAAAAACTCCAGGGCACTTTTAAAGCCTCTTGACCTACTGTATCACAGTACAGTGCGTTTTATCACAGGTGATAAAATCCTCACTCACCATTGTGTCTTATATGAAAAAAAGTGGGAAGGCCCTTTTTAACCAACAGAAAGAAGTTTTCTGTACATTATTTCACTATAAGGTTATAGTACTGGAAAAAAAGGCCACACTATGTCTGGGCTTTCATGATAAGGAGATAATACAAGTTATAATTTACCTTCTCGGGGATAACTAAGTATGAAAGGGCTAAAAGGAAATGGATGAATGTGGATAATTTGTACTCAGTATAGGAAGAAAGTCTGCATCCAGCACTTTGATGTACACGCCTGGTCTGTGACATGGTGTTTTGAAGATTAAAATGCCAACAGATGTGCAACAATCTGGACAGTCTCGTGTCAATTGTTATTTCAAATAGACGGAAAGGTCAGGATGCAAACTGGTATCAATCTTCCTCTGATCCAAACCACGGATCAGAGAAGAAGCAACTTGCACTTCTGCATTCCCATGCACATTGATTTCGGCAGGCATGGTAGGGCAGACAGTCAAATATAGACTAAGGTTATCAAGTGATTCATGAGGCCTTTTTGTATGTAAAAAAAATCTATGTATTTGTGTGCAAAATTGTTTGTTTATGTGCCTAGGATTGGAAAGGGAGATTTTATCTCAGCAAACGACTAATTTGACAGGGACGTTACATCCGTGGCTCCGACAGACCGGCTGGATCAGATACGGTCACATTTGGAACGAATGAGAGAAATGTCAAGTCTGGATCCAGAATAGCAATGAGAGTCTGAGTGTAGGTTAGCTTATCCCAGATGAACCCAAAAGGACACAGTCAAAGATCATGTAGGATAAGTTAGAGTCGGAAAACCTTTTTCTAACTTAACCCCTTGACTACTTTACATCCCCGCAGCTCAAGGCTGGAGTTCTGCAAACACTGGAATATTTCTTTTGTAATGGATAACACAATTCACGTTAGGAGATTTTATTTCCTTAAGAGTGCTTATTTACTGGCTGAAGGATATAGCTGAGTGTTTTCTCAACTCCTATGCTACCCACATACACTGTCATAAAAAAGACGTCAGCATATTACTGAAGTTCAAAAGCCTGTTTAGGGAAACGGCAATATGCGTGCACATCGTGCATTAGCTGACTAAACTACTGCTTCATAAGTGTACTTAAATGGTTTGAGTAATGTGGTCCTTAAGCCCCTGAGTGGTGAATAGGTAGAAGAGGAAAGGTGAGACTCTTCAGGATCTTTTCCTCTTGAGATGAGCTCATACGAAGGGTTGAAGTGTGTGGTGAGCGATCACCAATGAAATACATCTCTCCTGCAGACGGCCTGGCACAGATCAAAGCGGGATGGCTGCTGGGAGGTTTCAAAGAGAAGCCGTCATCTCATTACATCCACAGCTTTCATGTGAAATGTTGATGAAACAGACTGTCCTTCCATCATTCAATGAATACGCGACAATTACATTAATTAAGCCTGTGAACTACATTTTAGGTATGCAAAAAACGTTCTTGCTGTCAGAAGTGGCAATACTTGGACCAATCAATTGCTAAGAACAGGACTCTGGTTTATCTACTGCCTCAAAACTATGACAGTCTCCCATAACAATCCTATTTATTTCATAAAAAATATAGTTTTTATTTTCAAAAGTCATAGAGCAAATATGTAGTAATTATTTAGTTATCTATTGAGTATTTAGTGTTGAGGAATACTGACACACGCTTTCCTAAGATCATGATTGAAACATCAAAATAACTATATAGAAATCAATACAGAAGCAAGCACAGATCTCAGTGCATTCAGCTCTCTCACTAAAAACACTGTTCTGTCAAATGGCAAAACATCAATGACACTAAATAATGCATAACAAAACAACAGTCCAACATCAGTTTTTTCACTAAATACTGACATTTGCAATGCTACTCTGTGTGATTCCCCTTTCAAATACCAATCAATCATTACATATAATCACTGCAATAGGTAAACAATTGTAATCCAATTTATTTTACGTATTCTATTGTAAATCCTAAATTTATTGTATAGCAGTAAAGATACTTAACATACCATGCTCATGGTACATTCTTTCAGTGCAGGAAAAATATACCAGTAAACATAAACATAGCATAACCTACCGTACATACTGTATTTCAACAACTCCACCTTGGTACTTCACTCTGAGGTTCTTTACCCTGAAGATGAGGGTGCAGGTAGCAGTTAAAAGGCTAGTTAGGTAGTTATGTCAATAGCATTAAATAATAATACAAAAAAAAAAAGAAAGAAACTTAGAGTCTAAAGTTGTGTTAGTGGCTCTGTGAGGCTGTACTTGGCTGTAGTGTGTTAGAATGTTAAAAGTTGCTAATTAGCAATAAACACTAAGTACAGCTGAGGCAGTTTTGCAGGTGTTTGGTCATAAAACAAAAATATTGGACGAAATGAAATTTTGACTTGTTAATGGTGATAAATGAAAGATAATAGGATCAAAGTTTTTACAACTCATTCCGTGGGACCATTAATGTCTGAGCCAAATGTCATAGCAATCCATCTAATTGTTGTCTAGACATTTCCATAAAGAACAGAAGTGTCAACCTGCCAGTGGCACTAGAGGTAAAGTCAGGGGATCACCAGAGTCAGGAGAACACATCATCTCGGAACCTCCTTTGACCTGCTGGTGGGGCTAGAGTAAGTTGTCAAGATATTTCAGTCTGTACCAAAGGGGTGGACCGACTGACCGACAATGCCATCCCTGGAGACACATGGCTAAAAACAAACTAAAATACAAACAGTGTCCTCAGTAAGTGCATACATTCACCCAACACAATTCTGGCTTTAGCTTTTCTAACTCTAATGTTAACATCAGTACTGCATTGCCTGCACTGCCGTTTCAAAGAGCATGTCAGAGTACCGATAACACAACTTTCACATACTGTAACACAGTGGAATGGAAACATGCATCAGTTGACTGTTGTAGAAGAAATGTTGGCAAAGTGTAAAAGTGCTTAAATAAGTGTTTTAACAACATAATTACATTTTCAACACACACGTGAACATTGCTACTTGTTTAGAAGCAAGTTTTTCTATGATTAGTAGAAAAAAGCATCTAAAGCAAAGGATTCATAGTTGACAAGGTTTTTCACTCTCAAAGCAGGTGTTTCCAAGATGTTTACTGAGTAACACAATAACAGCACAGACAAAAAGAAATGGAAAAAGAATAAAGAAGACACATTGGAGGTTTGGCCTCTTGTGGTTTTGATTTACAAGTGCAGAAAATCAATTCTTGTATAGATAGCTGGGAAGGTGAGAAAAAGCTTTTGCAGGTCAGTGTTGACGGAGAGAAATTGTGTAAAGAATGAACAGAAAGGCAAAGACAAAGCTTGAGTTCAAACACCTATTCAGCATAAAGCTCCTATATGTAGAACATGTATCTCAATATGCCATTCTAAGGGAAAGAGATTTTCTACTACCATAATTGGCTGCAGAGAAAGTGTGATGAAAAGACATGGGTTTAGTGTTGTGGATGATCAGTGTATACTGTATAATATCTATATAGTATTTGCCTGTTAGCCAGAATGTTTGCTTAGCCGTCAAGTTTCAGTTTGTAGCTACTAGTAGTAAAATAATATTGCTAACATAGAAAAACAAACCCATAGAAATAGATTTTCTATTCTTACCATTGCTTCACTGAAACTACAGTATATGTTATATCATACTATCCAAGTCAACTGGCCATTTTTATGGCTTCTTTACTATATGGAAAAAAATTAAAAACAGTACTTGTGTCTTTGTTCTTGATTTGTTCTTTCACCTATAGCAGTTTTTTCACCTGGAGCAGCTAACTAGCAACCGTCTGCCTGAGGCTGAATTGCTAACGCAGCAGATTTCTGGCGAGGTGTCAGCTCAAGGGGGGGTGGGATCAATTCGGGCCAAAGCGACCCGGGACACCTCTGTAGGGTCCCTGGCTAATTTGGTCCCACAACGAGACACCAAACAGCCCCTGCTCCTCACCCTTGACCTCCCCCTGACCCTGTTACTGTGGTGACAGGTAGCAGCAATTTTCTTCACCTTACCTACTTGCATTGCCTTTTCTTCTCTTCTATTTTTCTCAGTTTAGTCTGTTGCCGGTTGGATGGTGACCTCCGGACGCCATTCTGAATATAGATGAAGAAGTAAATGAGATGACAGGGTGGAAACGACTGGGGGTTTTTCCTGTAGAAGTAGAAGTATTCTTATGAAACACAAGGACAACTCTGGGACACGAAAGAACACACATACAACTGTGTGAGGGGAACATACTGTATTTAAGGTAAGCTATTTTTCTTGTTATATTTCTGACCTCATGGTTCACATTGTGTGTAAAATTCCATGCATTCTCCATGACCCTAATAGGCCTGAAGTGATTTCAAAATTTGATTCCTTCATGATTCGTTTAAACTTTCAGATTTACTCTTCATTGGCACTGTAAGATTGCCTGATATTTCCTAACTTCTCTTAGAAAATTTACTGACTTTGTCCATCTAAAATGGGGCTAAATCAAATATTGAGTGCAGGCAAAATATTTCCCATGCCCACCTTCCTAATCTGTCTCTTGTATTTAGATGGAAAATGAGGTGCATTTATTTGTGTGAATGTGACTTCTGAACCTGCTTGAGCAGGCTATGTTTATTAGCAACAGTCTATAGAGCAGCAATTACAGCCTTCAGTCTTCTTGAGACAGGTTTTGCACACCTGGATGTGGGGATTTTCTGCCATTCTTCTCTTCAGATCCTCTCAAGCTCTGTCAGCTTGGGTGGGGACCATTGGTGGACAGCCATTTTCAGGTCTCTCCAGAGATGTTCGATTGGGTTCAAGTCAGGGCTCTGGGATGACTTCACAGAGCTGTTCCTTAGCCACTTCTGTGTTGTCTTGGCTGTGTACTTAGGGTCATTGTCCTGCTTGAAAGTGAACTTTCTTACCAGTCTGAGTTTCTAAGCGCTCTGGACCGACATCAAGGATCTCGCTGGACTTTGCGCCATTCAACTTTCCCTCAACCCTGACCAGTCTCCCTGTCCCTGCCACTGAAAAACACCCCCACAGCAACCTCCAAACAGGCATTGATGTGTCTTTCACTGAGGAGAAGCTTCCATCTGGCCACTCTGCCGTAAAGCCCAGATCAGTGGAGTGCTGCAGTGACAGTTTCCTTCTGGAAGTTTCTCCCATCTCCACACAGGATTTCTGGAGCTCAGCCAGAGGGACCATTGGGTTCTTGGTCATCTCTCTTACCAATGTCCTTCTCCCCCGATCGCTCAGTTTGGCCAGGCTGCCAGCTCTAGGAAGAGTCCTTGTTGTTTCAAACTTCTTCCATAGAAGAATTACCAAGGTCACTTTGCTCTTGGGAACCTTCAATGCAACAAAAATTTTTTGTAGCCTTCCCCAGATCTGTGCCTGGATACAATCCTCGATCTGAGCTCTGTAATCAGTTCCTTCAAAATCATAGCTTATTTTTGCTCTCACTGTGAGACCTTATATAGACAAGAGCATACCTTTCCAAATCATGTCCAATCAATAAAATCTACCACAGGTGGACTCCAATCAAGGTGTAGAAACTTCTCAAAGATGATCAAGAAAAAATGGAGGCACCTGAGCTAAATTTCAAGTGTCATAGCAAAAGGGTGTGAATACTTATGTCAATGTGAAATTCCTTTTTAATAAATTTGCAAAAATTTGTAAAATTCTGTTTTCGCTTTGTGGTTACAGCATATTAAGTGAGGGTCTGAATACTTTCTGAATGCACTGTACATACACCCATAAGCCCTAGATGTTTGCGGGCTAAATGTCAAGTCAGAAGAGAAGTCCAAGAGTGAGTCGAAGGCCTAGGTGAGTTCAGAGATTTTTGTAATAGTAGCAGGAGAGAGAGAGGCCTGAAGGTGACATTATACAACTAGAAAGTTGTATGAGGCTTCACTGCCGCTCATGTATCTCATGCTGAGAGGATCATGACCAGGTAAAATAAACCGGTTAAACTGTGTACTTTTAGCCAACAATGATATTAATATGAGCTAGTTAACAACAGTTAGTTAATGTATGGCTAATGTTATTTGACTTTGACATTGTAATTTCATATTAAAAATAATCTGTGGTGGAATTTAGCTAGGTACATTTACTCATGTACTGTACTTAAGTACAAATTTAAGGTACTTGTTCTTTAACTTTAGTATTCACATTTTATGTAATTTTATACTTCTACACCACTACATCTCAGAGGCAAATGTACTCTTTACTCCACTACATGTGTCTGATAGTTGTAGAGACTAGTTACTTTTCAGATTACAATTTTTCATACCTTTCCTGTCCAGAGAAAGTCACGAATCACAAAATGTGTTTATTTTGAATGTGAATGTTTGTGATAAACTGAAGGATTAAGTGTTCTTTTATGGGTTGAGAACATTATCCTAGTCCTTAATCTAGATAAATTATTTAAACCCCACTTGGATTAGCTGGAAAATGCATTGTCACAAAGTTGAAAACGGGGCTGTTTTTCTGAGCTCATGAAAAGTTGACTTTTTAGAGATACATGGTTCTCACAGAACAGTGGTACTATAGACATATGATGATTTTATAGAATATGATGCATTGCTGTAGATTAAACTACCCAACAGTATATAAAGTAATTAAACTAGCTCAACTTGAAACATCTACAGCAGCAAAATGCAACATACACATTAATTTAGCAGTAATATTAATCCAAAAACATCATATATAACAGTAAAACACTGATGATACTTACATACTTTGACTTAAGTAAGGTTTTGAATGCAGGACTTTTACTTGTAGTGGAGTATTTTCACAGTGAAATTTTAGTAGTACTTTTTGATAAAGTAAAGCATCTGAATACTTCTTCCAACACTGAAGATACCTCTAATCTTACTTTAGTATTAAAAAATGTTTTCGTCATTAATCAGCTAAAAAAGAATAAATAGATAGATAGATAGGCTTTAAGCTTTAACTATCTAATTTCTCCACTCTAAATATCTAGCTATTATTATTTATTTAACAGTTTTTCATCTCATTCTTTCCTTAAACCAGCCTAGACCCCTGATCTGTAGGATAAACTTAAGTCTTCCTATGCTGGACAGGTTTTTTAACCAGCAGGACACATAGCATGATTTTCGGCTGAGCAGGTAGGCCCTGGCAGTGCTGCTGGACCTTCTCAACCAGGAATAGAGACACGGATGGGGTGCCACAGTTGAGGTCCTGGTGTTTCTCTTCTAGATGGAAAGTGGGGCATCATACAGGGTGGTCTCCAAAGTGTTTGGAAATCCACGTTCCACTGTCCACTACATCGTCCACGGTGTCATTGAGGACGTGGTGGCCATTCGCCATAAGGTCATCCACCTCCTGAAGACCCCAGTAGACCTGGATGCAGTGTCCTTTGGGTTTGCAGGGCTGGCAAGACACAGAGCCTTCATAAAAGCAGCTGGAGCAATCAACGGTTGCCATGTATATATTTAGCCACCAAGCAGCCCTGATGGTCACTGCTACAGGAACAGGAAACTGTTCCCTTCCATCATCCTGCACGCTGTTTGTGACTATTAGGACCGCTTCATTGAAACCTGCATGGGCTAGCCTGGGTTAGTCCATGATTCACAAATGCTCCACGACAGCCCACTGTACAGGAGTACACTCTAACCTCCTCTGGGGCACTTTATCTTCGCAGATGGGGGGTATCTGTGCCTCCAACACCAACTTCCCTTCATCACTCCCTACAAGAGGCCAGTAAGAGGTGTGGCAGCCCAGCACTTCAACGTCCATCATTCCAGGGCATGCTCCATTATAGAACATGCTTTTGGGATGATGAAGACAAGGTTCTGGGCCATTACCTGCAAGTGCAGTATGTGCACCACACCTTTGTACCTCACATAAGTAATCACTCAACAGGAATTTTTAGAATACTGAAGAAGAATAAATTGAACACGATGAATATTTTTTCAGGAGGTATAATTTTTTATAACCATTTGACCATTTCAGGTCATAACAGTATGTGCCGTCCTCTATAACATCTGCCCTGGGGCTGGTGATATCGTGGCCCTCGGGGATGAGCCTGAGGAGGATGTGGTGGAGTATGAGGGGGAGAATGGTTTGAAGACAGTCAGTGGTGCTCCCAGCTATCTGCAGAGGTGTCTGCCCTGGAGAAGGTACCCCAGGACCAAGTCTATTTTTAAAGCCAACTAAAAGAATTGTAAGGTATAATTCCTGTTTATTTATTTAAAATGTTTGGTAGAACAGTTTTGTCTGTTTAAATATTTTGTTGTAAGATTGGTTTCTTTTTTCAAGATAAGGTTGTGAAGTTGTATTGCACTTTCTTTTATTCTTGCCTCTTTCTGAAAACATCTTAGTGACATGGCAGCCATCCATTGACTCAGCCCTGAAAACCCAGTCGATGGACGATACGGTGGACAGTGGAGACAGCACAGAGATGCATAATCAAACACATTCCTGGGACAACACGATGTCCTGACCACATGATTATGATGTCCTGCTTACAGAAGATACCAGGGTCCCGGCTCAGCTGAACAAAAATACACATAAACACTTCCACTTATTTTTAATATATATAATATAATATATTAATATATTTTGGAATTTAACACTATTTAATAAAACCCTGTTATTAAAATACTTAAGTATTTTATGTGATTTTATGTTAAATAGTTGTAAAGATCACTGGAAATGAAATAAATTTTTTTTATTTAACCCATACTTCTTTCTAATTCATTCATTTTTCGACTAATTTATCAAGTACAGAGAAGAGCCTGTCCATCCTTTCCCTGCTCTCCTGTGCTCTCCTCTCCTCTGCCTCTTTGCAACCTCATGTCTTCTTTGATGAGCTGTAGAAGCTCATTCTCTCTTTCTCTTTCTCTCTCCTGCTGCAGGCTAGCTTTCCTCCCCTTCCTCCTGGTCATCCACTGCTGCACTTGGCCCTGGTGTGTCCTCAGGGATGGAGGCAATTAGGACAGGGGGGTCATAATTTCATTATTTTAATGAAAGTTTGGTATTTAAATTAGCTATTTGAGTGAGTTGAAACCTAATACTTATATTTTAAAGTGTACTCCTCGGCCACTGTTTTGTCGTTAATTTCCATGTTTTCATTCTGGAAAAAAATCATCAGAGTGCAATGAATCTTGGGATAATTTGGGCTGTGAAGGATCCACCATTTGGTATATTTTACAACTGTACAGAGGTTAGCTCTAGCTAGCTAGCAATGTACCTACTGTAGCTTATAGAGGCTAGCTGTAGTTAGCTAACACCATAGCTATTGTAGCTGTACAGAAGCTAGTTTTAGCTATCTAATAACTTACCTTTTGTACAAACTGTACAGACGTAAGCTGTAACTAGCTAGAAATGTAGCTATTGTAACAGCTGCACAGAGAGTAGCTCTAGCGACCTGTGCAATGTAGTTATTCTACCAACTGTAAAGAGGCTAGCTATAGCTAGTTTGCAAGGTAGTTTTACCAAATGTACAGAGACAAGTTGTTGCTCGCTCATACTTATAGTACTAACTGTAAGTTACAGAGGCTTGCTAGCTAGCAATGTATGCGTTATGTGTGTTTCAGTTTACCAAGAACTCAGTTTCTTTCTTCTATTTTCTTTCAGTTCCATCTTCTCTCATCTTGTCTGTGAAGTCAAGCATCAGAATAAGCGCAAATGTCCAATGTAACATTTTCGACTCCTACAGACAAATCTTTCGCCACAGTTTGTGTCTCTAATTTGCTTAATTTTCAGTCTAGACTCATTTAGCCTGCAAACTGCCTGTCAGCAGGCTAAATGCAGGACATCAGATTATTTGTATTAATGAAATACCTACAGCAAGTCTTTCTTGTCAGGTATATGAAATCCAGGCCATTTTCCTAGCAATTTCACACCAGCCAGTCATATTTCCGCCTCTTTCGCAGACCCAGTCATCTGTTGGCATGACCTCCATCCAGCGCTGACCTTGTTAAAGAAATTACAGAAAAGAACCGTGGTGTTGATGAAAAGAGAGCATATATTTGAAGGTGGCCTATTAATGATGTGACAGGCACTAATTCAAACTGAAATTCTCACAAATATGCACACACTCATACACACACATAGACACTGTGACACACATGTACACACAGGGAGACTCCTGGGAACGATGGATCTTGATTAAGTGTGGGGTTGGAGGGTGCGGAAGACGACACGTCAGAGTCATTTAACGTAAATTTATGACACTTTTATGAGGCCTGCTTTGAAATGTGGACTTTGAAATTTTTGAAAAGACAGGACACAAACACACTCATTACCCACACTCTCACACACGAACAGAGGCAGGTATATCTGGTTCAAAAACAAATTTCTGCTATAAACGAAGCTTACTGATTGGTGCTAAGCCCTCTTTTCCTGTACAGTTGAGTCTGCTGGAACGTATCTCCCTCCTGTCTCACAGCCAATTTCTGATCTTCTCTTGATGGAATGACCTTGGACCGAGGCTTTTTTTTAAGCTTCATTTTGGCAACTGTCAGCATGTGTGTAGGTGTTTGTGTGAGTGTAGGAACGCCTATGTGCGTTAGCCTGTTGTGACTCCTACAAAAAAAAAAAAAAGAAATCCATTGTGCTTTGCTTTTTGTGCACATAGTTGGAAGCTCCCACGCTTTTGTCCTGCAACGCATTTGGAATCTGTCAATCAATAGCCTCCAATTACGAATATAATACACTCAATTGACTCGACGGGCGGGTGGCTAGATTGCAGCGTGGAAAGCTATTAAAGGGGTGCGACGTGGCGTGCAGAGAAGCGAGCCCCGAGAGTTGTGTGTGTGTGCGCATGGGGAGGGGTGAGGGGGGGCAGACAGGGCTGAATGGAAGATGCTGTCAGGAGCTAATAGCTTTGGGATGTAGTGCTGGGCTGTGTGTGTACAGCAATCGCACTGTCTTGGGGGGGGGGGCTGGGAGGGGGGGTTCGATGTTCTGACGAGACAGTGAGGGTTCCTGCACATGGTAAAGCTTGGGGATTGGCTTGACTTTGAGGTGCCATCGGCATGTATGTCTTATCACGTGTGTGCGGTTGAGTGTGTATGCATTTGACAATGTAACAGCAATCCCATGCCACGCCCGCCACCCAAATCAGCTCCAGCACCCACAGCAGACTGCCACATGATAAAGTGACTTTGCAGGGACTGAGAGCCACCTCCGCTGTGATACACTTCTGTCAAGAGAAGACAGGCATAAAAAAAGAGGGACTGAGGCAAGATAGCAATAGAGAGTGGCGAGAGTGGGGTGGATGATAAAGAGGACTCAGAAGATAACTAAAGCATTTGACAGACAGGTGCAATATAGATGAAGAAGAAGAGAGTACAGGGTGGGAGGGTGAAATGCAGGGGGGGAGTGTAAGAAATCAAGGAGGAAGATCTGAGGAAATGAAAGAGGACGAAAGGCAGAGATTGGGTGTTGGACAGCTATTTATTCTCATAAATATCATCGCAATTTTCTAGCAAGGCCATGGAATTCTCTAAGAAGGAGAATCAGGGAGGCGAGCAGCACTAAAGGAGGGAAAACAGAGACAGAGAGAGAAATACGACTGAGATAACGAGCAATGAACAGAGAATGCTACTGTATTTCCCTTTATGAAATCCCTGCATTCTGGTCATGCTTATTTTTCTTTTGATATCACAGGGCCCCACAGAGTCAGAGGAATCAAATGAGGTATAACTAGAGATTGGAACCCTGCGGTTTGACTCCGAGAAGTATTTATCAACACATGTCTTTGGACTGACGCATACATCGTGGTCCCCTTGCTCTGGTTAATGCATGCTTAGTCAAATACAAGTCCAGTTAAAGAACTGGTGTCAAGGTGATTCACAGGCACTGTATTGAAGACTTAAGGCAAATTGAGTCCATTTCAAAAATGTCATGAAAAAATACAATGAGCTGTGTGTAAAGCTTAAAACTGGTTCTGAAATAACAAAACTAATATTGAGTTGATAACATAAAAAGTAAAAGGTTGCTCTGTTGATGTCATATTGAGATGAGACACATTTTCCCCAACTCTTTCTCTAGGAGATGTGCTTCCCATATCATATAAATTACATCACCTACAGAATCTTTTGGTCACTGAGGAGAGAGGAATGATTTCTAGCATATTTCCTGCCCCAGTTTTCAGTTCTCATGAATAAGCAGCCCTGCCTCTTATAACTGACAGTCATATACATCTAGTGTGAAGTAGCAAACTTATTTGCCGGAAATGTAAAGCCAACTGGATTTTTTTTTTTTTATTCTACAGTCTATAGTGAAGATGGCAGACGGGAAACAAGGGGAGGGGGTGTGATATTCAACACAGGTCACCAGCCAGAAACAAATTGCAGCCATTGCACTTCTGTAGCATGCACTCGGAACATTTGGTTAAGGTTAGAAAAAGATCATGGTCTTGGTTAAGTACAGAAAAAGTAAGAAATTTAAAGTCAATATTGATTTAAAGCAAGACATGTTAGATGGGGCCAAATTTACAATGTTTTTCAAAATTTTTAACATACTGCAAAAATCCCAAATGGTACGAAAAGTAGCCCAAACTATCACAAGCCACCACAGTCCAGTCAATCATGTATCTGGCGTCACTACAAGAATGTCACACTAAATTGATTTGATTGAACTGATTTGGAAAAAAAACTTCTGTTCATTTAATCCAAAACACGTTTGGCAAATTATTGATATTTAAGTTTGTTTTGTAGAAGACAGGGCTAGAGTAAGAGTAATGTGTTTTTCTAGCCTGTAGTGTTTTTTATACTGTCACCAGGTTTCATGGAGAAAGGAATGAAGTGGCTCGACTGTGGGGTGCAGACTGTGACTACTGAAAACAGCTCTTCTCCCTGATCCACGAGCCAGTACAGGGCACCTGACCTGATCTGATTGGACATTTGTAGTTACTTATATGAAAATAAATGTAATCTGTTCTTCACGGAATCAAAGTAGTGAAATTGTCCCTTGAAAATTTTTGACCAAAACAATGTACAAATGTAATAGTTTTAAGTCTGTGCTTTTTAGTTACTGAATTCTGTGTACAAAGTATGTGCCTCACATTTTGGACATTTGCATTTCCAGGTGCTCCCCCAGAGGCCTTAAATCTCCAAGAACGTGTCGCAATTTTAGCTACAGCACACAATATGTCAATGTTGGACACAGTGAAAGGAGAAAAAACAGCTGGCATGGAAAATATCCGACCCTGTTACATTTTCCAGTTCAGCTACATTAACCTTAAGTACATCGTCCATTTCTGAGTTGTATCCTCTTCCTCCTCTTCAAGAACAGGATGAGCAACTTTCTTTCTTTTTCCCATTTTTTATGTAATGTAATTTGCAAGCTTATATGAAATAGATAGCAACAGAGTGAACAAGATTTCCAGAAAAGACGATCTGTAGACTGTCTATAGCGTTATGTGTTGATGTTTGAGGTCAATTACATTTTGTAGTGACAGAATAGGGGGGTGGAAACCAGACTGGAAACTCAGACTGCATTTCCATATAGTTCTTGTCTCTTTCATGGTCTGCTGCTTCATCATCAGCACAGTCAAACAGGTTTAAAGCAGCTCTTCCCATCAGACGAAGCTTATTTGTTTGCTGCTTTAAGGCAAATACCGACCAGAAGCAAAAATGTGTAATGTGTAAATGTGCAATTCGCCGCTGATATCAGACACTTCAGTCAATGTTTGTGAACAACTCTCTCAAATAGCAGGAAACCTGAAACCCAAGGCCGCAGCCTGTGATGTCAGACACACAAAGACTGCCCAGAATGAAGCGTGACTTTTTGCAACGTATAAAACTGATTCAAGCTTTTACATCTAATTCAGCTTCGTGGAACAGTGTTAGCAGTTACAAAATGTGCTCGTATCTTTCATCAGCCAGGATACTGTCACTGCATACGTGCTCACAGCGATCACTCTCTTATTCACAGAGAGTGGAAGTGCTCTCAGATTTGTTTCTCAAAGATGAGTCTTTCGGTGTCTTGAATTTGTTGTTCCTGCCTTTGATGGAGACCTGTTCACGCCCCAGAACTGTAGATTGAACTGTCCGAAATCATAAGAGTAACATGCACAGGTTCTGCTTCGGGGTTAGATTTTCCTTCTAATGTGTCACATTAGGAGCATCATCTCCTCTGTCAGACGCACTGCTGCTGAGCGCAAAAACATTCAGACTCCAACAGAAATAAATAATATTTGCAGCTAATATTTGCCCCTCGAAAATACTGGTGAAAACATGGTTTATGATCAATAAAACATCAGGCAGCCATCAGAACATCTTTGATCTGAGGCATTTCATCTGTGTTCTGAATATGCTGCATGATTCAATATTCGTCTAAGAGGAGAATTGTGGATTTTTGTGTGTGTCTGTGTTTGTGCTCTCGTGGACTTATGGGGTCATGTCGGGTTGTGTGTATTTGCCACGTGTGTGTGTGTGTGTGTGTGTGTGTGTGTGTGTGTGTGTTGGGCTCCAGGGGACGAGTGAACCCACCGTGGTCAGTGGGTGTATTGACAAAAGACTGTGTGCAACCCATGTAAAATTCATGTACTGTGCTGCTTTCACAAAAGTGCCCTGGTATGGTTTCTGGGGGAAGATTATGCTGGAGAAATGGGAGGACAGAGCCGAGGAAAACGAGGCAAAAAGTAGAGGGGGGTATAGAACAGAAAAGGTGAATCTCACTTTGAGGAGAGAAGAAGAGAAGTGAAAATGATCCCTCTGGACAGTCAAACAGTTGCGTGACGCCTGTTTGTGGTAACACCATCACCCAGAGAGATAGCTGGACCATACATGCTACAAAGCTTGAGCCACCTTACAAACTGAAATGTTCAACTTTTCAAATTGAGCAAATAGAGCCAAAGCATGAAGCACTACACTTTTCCCTCTTGCTCTCTATTCGCTGAAAACACGCTAAAACACAGACATGCAGCTTTAGCCTCACTTAAAGAAGCATGTCCGTAAATTGGGAACACTGTGACCAAGCACTGGGGCATGGACAGGCCAGAGAGAGTGGAGTAACAGAGAGAAAGGGCGGGTACGTGAGAGTGGATACATTGTATGTGCGACACCGCTCTTGTAATTAAACGCCCCGCTGACTGACTGCGTTCACAGAGTTTTCTGCCAGCGTGGTCCTGTGGCTATCTGCATACAATACACCCTTTCTCTTCTCTAGGCTGATAGTGGTAAATATGGTGCTTGACTTGATAAAGGACACTCTTGTTGCATAAGTAACACTCAATATGGGTTTAAATGCATCCTGTTGAAGTGTAAAGGACTTCTTTACGGTTGGCCTGCTTTAACATCTGTCTATTTACTTAGTCCTGTTCTCTTTATTTGCTCTCGCATACTGCTTTAAGCTCATTCAACATCTCCAAGCTTGTTACACTGAACACATACACAGGTTGGTCCACATGGGGTACGGCTCTAGCTTCTTCTATCTGTCGCCACTTTTCCCCTCATCAACATGTGGTGCCCCCATAGTAAACTCCCGGACTTCTCATTGTCTTCTCCTGCATCTTGTCTGTGTGGAAACAACCCCCACCTTCTTCATTTTTCTCAGCACGACTTCCTAATTGCGTTGTGGGAGATCTCTCGTTAGCCGATGGGGGGAAATGTTTTGCTGCGTAAGCCTGTTTTCTCCCCCGATCCTATTTAATTTTTCTGCTGTATCCAGAGGTAGTAGATTGAGGCCAAGGCACAGTGTGCGGTTGCCGATTTCCCTAGATGTTCTGAGGCACAATGATACCGTAAAACATGCCGTTACCTTTTCATAGATTTCTATTCCCAATCAGAAAAGCAGAGTATGGCCCCAACTGGGGCACAAAAATCATTCCAGCACTTTTCTCTGTTTAAATTCATTCATTTGTCCTTTGGGGCTACGGGAATAACGAAAAAAATCTCAGTCTGCCGGATACTTCACTCTTTAGCACTTTAGCATCACACTTGAAAATATTTGTATCAGTTTTTTATATCAACACACAAAAATGTAGTAAAAAAAAGAAACTATTATTAATTGTGTCAAGTAACTTTTCACACCTTAGCTGAAAACTGTCAATCATCATCTCAGTCTTTTCTGCATTAAAATTGAAACATGAAATACTTATAGTAAAGCAAAATGTAAATCCCACACTTGTTTAGCTTGACCATCTTTTTTTCATGTGCAGCTGAGTAACTCTGTTTATAAGTCCCATACTCACATACTCTCTCCTGTCATGCTGTTGAAGCTGTCTCTGGCAGTTAGCTTCTTTCCCATTGTCAGGAAATATTTCATCCGTGGCAGCAAAACACGTTATGTAACTCTTTAACCGATCTGAAAAAATATACTAACCTGGCAACAATAAGCCTGCAAGGAACCCTTAAGGACTGGTTCGCCAGAAGTGAGGTATGTCACTTCCATTAGCGGTCTTTTTTTGCGGTCATACAAATGACTAGCTCAATGAAACTTCTTTGGGTTCTTTGGGATCAGTTACACAGGTAATACGAGCCATTATGTGGCCAGCATAGACACCTGTATCATACATGAGAATGGACAACTGAATATTTTTTAAATGGGGTGTTAAGTTGCTCTTAAAATCCAAATACAAGCTATAATTCTACCTCATATCTGCATTTCTTTAAAGTTCTTGCGAACATGATATATATATATATATATATATATATATATATATATATGTATATATATATATATATATATACACACATATATGTGAGTTTAATTTTTAGCAGTCCAGAATCTGGTAGATATTAAATGCATTTATATCCACTCTAACAACTTTCAGCTCTCAGTTCTGTAGGCCGTATGATTGGGTCTATACAGCAAACAGGTGGCGAACATAGCGAATGCAATCATCCCTGAGTTTGCCCTTCCTCACATTCTGCCTTTCAGTTGCTCCCATCTGCTCCTCAGTCTTGCACCAGCTGAGAGAAACAGGTCAAAGGAGCTCTTTACCTCTGTTGCTTTGGGCCTTTGAAATATCGATAATTGAAGAAGGCAGTATTTGATTGGTTGTCAGTCATGATGGCAAAAACTGGCATTCTGTAATAATTGTATTTGCTATAGATTTTCATTATGCCTCCTTTGCGAGATGAAGAATTAACACCTAACGCTGGCAGCCAACTAGCTGTTGTTTCCTGTGCTTGTGAGTAATGATGCTTTTAATACTAGCTGTGAAACTAATTGCTCATTGGGGCAAAAAAAGATAAAAACTGAACTTGAGGGTGGATGACAGAAAGTGGTGTTTTTATTGCATCAGCTTTTCCAACAAAAGAAACCTCACACCTCCCTACCCTTTAAAAAAAACACCTGCTACCTGTCAGTTCAAGGCCCTGAAAAGCTATTTTCTCAATTAGTTTCTACACTGAGCCTGAGGATAAAATTTTTTGCTGGTTAAATGTTTGATTCATAGGAACTAACAATGCTTCGTCTGAACTTTAACTGTGACTGTTGCTTATTTAGCCATGCACAGTTAATGTCTTAAACAGTAGCGTAGCCAGAAATATTAATTGGCTGGGTCTGTGGGATATAATGTGTGCAAGAACCAAAGCAAAAAGTGATCTGGAGATCAACCAGAACAGTTTTTTTTTTCACTCTTATGTTAATGTCTCATTAAAACATTATTCAGAGTATTTGCCTACCATCAGTTTAGCAGGCTAGTGATTTTCTTTACTGTTGCTTAGAAACAAATGATAGTTTTAAGAAGTAAGATGATGGAGGCAAGCTGCAGCATTATTTCTTCATTTAATGCCGCAGTGGTTCCCCCAATAATATTATAGCAAAACTGTTGCATAAAAGCAATTTCAAACCTGGATTTGTGGTGACTGCAATGGTCTATTCGTTGAACATCTGTAGTACTGAACATGCAACTACATCACGTCAGATTTTGTAATAGCAAGGTTACAATCATAAAATGTTTTGTTTTTTTTAGGCCAAACCTATAAGCTATTTGCCCAATGCCCCTACATGCCAAAAACAAACAAACTGACAGCTGGTTGATTACATAAACTAAGTAGACTAAGCATCGGGTATTGAACAATGTAGCAAAGTGTGACATTAAGTTCATCTTAATTTATAAACTATCATTACATACACAATCCCTCAGCCAAGAACACAATAGGCTGCACCAGCAGGTCCCATTTCAAAAATTACTGCTACCACCAAAAAGAACAAGTTTGTACAGAAAGCACATTAGTATGACTTAAATGTGTCAGCAAACTATAAAGGAGTAATGTCAGCTACATACAACACACGTTCACAGTTCTGAAACAAATTGAAAACGTGCAACTTGCACAAGTATTATACATCAAACAATACAGCAAAGTGTGAAATTAACAAAGTTCAGCTTCATTTATAAGATATCACTACAGTCATAATGCTTCAGCTGAGAAAACAATGGGCTACACCAGCAGGTCCCCTTTCAAAAATGACTGTTACCAGCAAAAATCACAATTTATATAAGTATGACACGCATGTGTCAGCAAACTGTAGGAGCAACGTAAGATACATACCAGAGCATCACAGTGAAGGACGGCGGAGCTTGGGCTTGAACAATGAAAACATTTCATCAAAATCCAAAGTGTCAGCTCCTTTTCAAAACAAAGAATAGATAAACTGTTCAGTCGGCCTTTGAGCATAGTTGCCCCGTTGATTGTTTGATCCGGTTAACAGATGAAAACGAGCTCAACTGTGCAAGTTATTGGAAGAGTAATGAATGCCTGAAATAAACAGTTAATATTTGGATAAAATGTCTTTGGGACAAGACTAGTGAGGTTCAAGAATGACCCCCACTTGCATTTCTTTTTATCTGCTGTACAAATACAGTCAGCTCAGGGCGTTCAACGGAGAGTCCATAATGAGCACTTGGTGGCTGCAGTTACTCCATCTGGCCAAATGAGTCTGACATCGGCAGCAAAGACGCTGCAGCCTTCATCAATCCGTACGAAATCGCTCTGGAATCGGTTTCCTCAGTTCCATAAGCTGTTTGTCCAGAATAGCAATCCACAACATGTGTAAATCCTGGTTGTTTTGAATGGGTGCAGATCATCCAATTACATGAGATGTTACATGAGAGTCACTAAACCTGGAAGGCAGTTTACTTTCATAGCAGGTTGCAATATCCCAGTTCTGAACATCATTCTTTCTTATCACATCATCTGCCTCAAAATCACCTTCTGAGTTATCTCTAAATGCAGTGAAAGTCTGTTTTAGACCCCTCAATCAGATCAATGCAGTCAGTTATTGATACAGATGGGGGGACTGGAGGCTCATGGTGGCAAAATCATTGACGCTATAAAAGTTGGAAAATGCCACAAGAAGAAAAATGAATCTTTTAGTTTGTATTTATTGTAAGAGAGACTCTGCATCCATTTTGGTCTGGGCAGAGCTTTCAGCAAACTCCGCCAGCGTCTCTAATAAGGCATCATACAGAGATAAAACTCTACCCAATGAGTCCGATTTTGAGCCCCATCTAATATCTTTGGAACATTCATGTTCAAGGTAAGGTCTTTTGGGGTGAAGCTCTTTCTGAATCTCTGAAAACTGTGCGCGCCTTTTCACTCATAAAGCGATGCAGCGAGTTGAGAACTGCAAAAAACGTCGCCACAGTGGGAGATACTTGGATGCAGAGAGAAACACTAGATTCACGGTGCGAGTTAAAATGTATGTATACTGCACGGGGGGAATGTGCCTTTCAGTAACGTTGGTACCCCAACTTTACTGCCAGCTATGACGGAGGTGCTGTTAAAACACACCATTCAGGGTCAAGCTGCAATAGTTCTAATATCTCCAAAATCTTTTTTGATATTCCCCTGATTTCAGATCATGTGTTGCCACAAATCCCATTGTGCTCTATGTGAGGGTTCCATTAGAGAGATACTGTATCTTCTAATAACTGCAATGAACTCATTCTTAGAGAGATCTTTGCATAATAAGTGTCAGCCTGTGCATGCAGTTCTGCTTTAATCTTTCTCATATCAGGGATTATCAACTTTATATTTCCTGGGAGCTTTTTTATGTCAGGATCATATGCACAAATAAATTTGAACGTCTCTAAAAAATGTCCTTTGTTAAGACTCACTAGATTTCCCCGCCAGCCTCTTAGTGGAATATCTTGCTTGGAGCAGAAAAGCACAATGTCTATGATAACCTTAATATGAGCCTGATTTCTTTCAATAAAGTCTGCTGCGTGTGCATTTTTGTCTTTCATGACTTGATGGGAAATATCTCCTTAATCTCAACGAAGGCCTTGTACTTGGTCATAGCAGCAACATGTGTTTTAATAGTTTTATGTTTTATACATATTTGTCCCCAGTCTCTAAACCCAGATTCCTTGGTGAAGTGGTGACATTGCTGACAAAAAACAGCGTCCTGTCTGATGCTATATTCCAGCCAAGCATACTTGTCGTACCATTTATATGAGAAACATCTACCCTTACCCTTTGCTTTTGTCGTGAGGAGGAATGAGAGTAATTTAGGCTGACATGCAGGTTCGTCTATTGCTGATAGATCTGTAACAGTTAGTGCAGCATCTGAGTGTCCCAGGGGTGTGACTGGAGTGGATGGTTTTGGGTTAGAAGAGAAGGAACTGGTTGAGAGAGCATTGTTTTGACAGCTCTGCATTTTAATTAAATCTCTAGGACTAACGCTACCTAGCTAGCTTGCCGTGATCTGTCACTGACCGCCGATTGAATAGCATAAAGGCAGCGCCTGTGCCAACGCCACCCTGTGTTCATTTGAACCTTGAATTTGCATCACAATTGATGGGAGGTCTCTCTGTCCATTAGTCTATTTATTCCAATTAATTAATAGTCTGAAAAATAACAAAGAAATAATATTAAGATTTTTAAAAAATTTACAGCCAAGCCATACATTGTTTTATCCTTATGCTGGGTGTGCCAGGTTTAGATTTCGATGGCACGGTCACCACCATGGCTACGCGGGTGGTCTTAGAGAAAATATTGCGACAGAGGGAAATTGGAGCGTCCATAACAACAGTAGTGTGAGATATTTCAGAGTGAAATGGAAAGTTTAGTTCCGAGAGAGATTTAAATCAACTCCTTGAATTTTGATTGGATCTCTAAAGCATGGCAAGGCTAAGTAACTATAGCGCAGTGTGGCGCAGTAGAGAGAAATAGAGCTGTAGTGTTGCTGTGTTATACAGTTGTAGGGGACTGCTGGCCTCCACCCACGTCCCTCACCCATATTGTTGGAACAGGAGGTGGAGGATGAAGAGAAGCAAATTTGAGACTGACATTCCTGAGTTTAAGATGATTTTTTGACATGTGTATATTATACCATACATTGTATAAGTATAATAAATATAATTCCAACATTAGAATCACTTAAAGATGAAATATCCTACAGTGGTTTTCTATTCTGGTCCACAGGATGCAGTGACCTGCTAGTTTTCCATTTCACCAGGTGCATACAGGAAATTTACAGTTAAGTACATTCACTTTCAATCACCTTGCATAGATGAATGAAACCAGTAAAGCTCCAGGTCCTAAAAATCGAAATTAGGAACAATTTTTATCAAGTTGACTTATGCCTTTGAGATCATTAGGGCCCTAACTGCATAAGGGACCTCAAGTACATATGAGGTTACAGCCTGTAAGAGTGAGTTCTAAAAAAAATGGGCTTTTTTGGCTCCATCATGTAGCATCATCTAAATCGCTATGAGAAGGTAAACAGGAGAGGGGCCAGACAGAGTGATGTGCTTCTTAATGCCTAACAGGTGCCATGTTGTCATTATCAAACCTATAACAGCTGGGAGATGCTGGAAAACAGCCTCATCATCAGGATTACTCTGTAGATTGTGAATTTGTAAATGTGTGGGTGCAGGTATTGTATGAGGGCATAGTATGTAGTATGTGTGTGTGTGTGTGTGTGTGTGTGTGTGTGTGTGTGTGTGTGTGTGTATATATATATATATATATATATATATATATATATGCATATATGCATATTTATATTTATATATGCACCTGCACATGTGAATGTGTATGTGCATGTATGGACTTTTTCACCTCTGTATCTGCACAGCTGAGTGTGTGTGGTCCAGGTATCACTCATGTTGTGGGGACCTATATCTGTTCAGACATTCTCATTATGGGGACTTGTCAACCTTACGGGGACAAAAAGCAAGTACCCATAACATAAAGCATTGAATTTAAAGGTGAAAAATGTAAGTCAATGTAATGTCCTCTGAAGTCATGGACACACGACTGTGTGTGTGCGTGTGTGTGTGTGTGTGTGAGTGAGTAAGTGTGTGAATCTGGCATGGCAGCAATTTCAATGCTCCATTTTTTTTATTGCAATTCACCCCTCAAAGACACACACACACACACACACACACACACACACACCCACAATAACATGATAATCCATGATATTTTAAGATCCTGGAAATGAAAGACAATATATTTTCCTCAACTTTTTACGCCTCAGCTCCTTCATTTTTACCTCTTTTTCCTAGTGTGACTCACCTGTCCCACAAGTGCAGAAATGTGTGAAGTGTGTGGTGAATGTTGATGGAGTGAGGAAGCAGCATGTTGCCCTGTCACTCGGTGTGGCCTTGTCACACTCTGGCTGTGTGGAGTGACATGTCCTCTGGCCCCGGCCCATCAATTATAAACGGAACCAGGTGCCAGAGTAACGGATACTCCACAACACAATACAACTCACACAGGTCGGGCTGGGTCGGGTGACCATCAAGGCACAAACAAACATGCTTGAATAAACAAAATAAAACCATCTGGGAAAAGTGTCAGCTCATTTGGGGAGAAATTCAAGAGGAGGAGAAAGAGCCTGACCACTTGCGCCATCTTTGAACGCTTCATCCAGTTCTCCTTGGACATAGCTGTCACTAAGGCAGCTTTTGTCTTCATCAGAATGGCACGGTTTCAAGTAATTATTGCTCACCGGCTGCTCTCTTCCCCAGTTTGACCTGTCTGAGAAGGAGAATGAAAAGCTGGAATGATGTATGCAGGGACGCTTGGAAATCGTCAAAGCATCTATCAAATGTGTTAACGCAGTGTGTTCTATTCATAGACAGTCATTAGTCACAGAGGAGGGTGTCTAGCTGCAGACTCAAAAGAGCCTGTAGCGACGATGGAGGCGTAAAACTTTTTTCTCTCTGAAACTTGAAACTGAGCTCATTTGCAGAGTATGGGGTATCTGAACAAAATGCGGCTGTGACTTTCAACACAACAGCGTGTGTCTCCAAATACTGTATGTGTGCGTTTCTTGGAATAAGTTTAAGAATGTCATATGTACACTTCCTTACCAAAATGCTCTCTGCTTTGCACATCAGCAGTGTCTTTGTGGAGATGGGAGACACACACACATACACACTGCAGCTGTGCATGTTTTTCCAGCTGACAGTGTATCGATCAGCCTCTCGTTACATTATGACAGCATTCCTCACAGTGTTATTCACGCCATTAGACAGACAGAAAATAGCACTATTGTGAATTCTGCATCATTCTGGTGCCTGCGGGGCTTTAATGCCTGTCCAGATGGATTTCCTGAAATTAGCATTTTCAAAGTCGCTCGGCAGTTTCCTCAATATCAATTCATAACGGTTACTGAGAACAACACTAGACAACAACAGGATACTCAAAAAAGCATCCTCACTCTTGGTGCAAACTCAACAGCTAAAACAGTGCTTTAGTAAAGCTGTGTCAAGACATTCATATAATGAATCCTGAAGGAGGCATTAACTCCACTGGATAGAATCATTTTTAAGCAACAATAGAAGGGATGTGTGGTATAAAAATGTGGCTAATCAGTTGCTGAATCACAGCACCATGGGATTTTATTTGTCTGAATTGAAAATCAAAGAGTTTTAAAATAATTACGTCATAGTAGATTTGGTTTCTTCACATTTAAAACTGCATGTGCAGTTTGAGTATGCGTTTGTATGATTAGCTATGCCACAAGCCTTCAGTGACTTGAAAAAGGCTTTCTTCAGGTGGGCATTTCACACACCACTTTGTGTTTACACTGAATGGATAAGCAAGGATTGGAATCTTCATTTTTATCACTGTATCATTAAGATAATTGAATTAATCATAAACACTCACAGCAGTACACCCTATAGGTACTGATGAGCCTGATAGTTTACTGCATAAAATTTGTGCATGCGTGATTCCTGTGTTCCCTGAGGACGATCTTTTGTTCCCTGGATAGAGGGAGAGAAACTCTCCGTTACGACACATACATAAAAACGCAGGGCATCTTGCTCTGGCAGAGGAGAAAGCTGATCCCCTGAGTGAGCTCCCCTATGGAAAAATAATGAAAAGAAACAAATTTGAAAGGCCTTGTCTGAGCAGTAATATCTACGTTTCCATTCCATCCAACTGACGAGCTCATATTGAGCGAAACCTAAATGCAAATGAGGTGGCTTAAAGCAAATAAATTGGCTCTCTTGACATGAAACCATGTCAGAAAAAAAACCAAAACAAAACAATCACCGTATATCTTCCAGGACTGGGCTAATTTAGTGAAATATATGCTAAAGTGATGGCTATAGCATTGGGTTTCTATTTATAATGTTGTCTGAGGTAAAAAAAATAATGACATTCAATTACTCACAATGCTAATCCACTTACTGAAAAAAACCCTGTCTTTGGTGTGGGGGTGACAGCAGTATGCCATATCTTAGGTTGTCTTGCACTGATATTTCAGAACATTCTCCCTGTGCCACTGCTCTCATTTATTCTCTCGGCTGTACATTGTCCATGATCTTGCAGCGGTGAGTGAGGGCTGGATGATTGTTGTGGGCACAATGAAATGGTCGGCGGAGCACTGAGTGGGTCTAAGCTCCTATAGACTTAAGTGGCTGTGGTGGATCAGGAGAGTGCTTGTTGAGGCACAGGGGAACCTCACCCATCTCCTGTTTTTTCTCCTTGCTCCACAAATGCAGCACAATCACTGAATGCCCTCTTCTCCTTCATTACATATTCTCCCCTGCCAACCAATCTTTTCTCTCTCTAATTTCCTCTTTCCATTAATCTCTCTTTGCCACATTCTTTCTCCCTGCTCTTCTCTTTTCTCCCCTCCATTTTGTAACTGAGGCATGCTCGATGCTCATCATTTCTGTCGAGCCCTGATTCACTTTCCTGTAGCCCCTCTCTCCATCTATCTTGCCAGCTTTCCAGCAAGTGCGGCATCTCACGAATGCAACCTCTCCCCCACCTTCTCCGCTCTTATCTCCTCATCCTCCCATCAGTCTCCATCAGGGCTGACTGCTGCCACTTCAGACCTGTCTGTCCATGCGTCTCTTTCTTACTCTCTCCCTCTCTTTCCAGCACACAGATCCCTCTGACTTTCTCTATCCATCTCTCTCCTGGCGAACAGACAGGCGACACAACACTGACACCAGCTGGAGCAGTGGTGTTGTCTGGGTGGGTGGGGGGGGGTTGTTTGTATCCTATTATATCATATTGAAATAAATGAAATGAAATTTTGCTAGAAATTTGCTGTTTAGTATAACAGATTTTTTTGGCTGCGGAAACAGGTTGCGAACACACCAATGACATACTGTATCATCACCTTTTAAGTTGATATTGTGAAATTGTTAGCGAACAGTTGCTTATTTACACAACCAGCTATTATAGAGCAACATTATCATTCATTTACGAGTGGTGTTTCTGGCCATCTGCCGTATGTTAGTCCAATATTCACTCTCTTTTTAGCTCTGGTTTGGTCTCCACCAACTTCTGAGGGAAATATCTGGCTCTTTAGCTGCTAAATGCTCCTCTATGTTCACCAAATATTCAATAACTGTGTCTGTTTGCTGTTTGGTGCTGAGCACGTAGTGTACAGTGTGTTTTTAGAGCCTTTTTGCTGAAAACAGCTGCCTGCTGCACCAGGAAACAACACTATGAGAGCAGTGAGAGTGAACCATAATTGTAAAGTTTTGGGTCTTAATACATAATAAAAATATTAATTATAGCCACTTTGAGTTCCAACAGACACACAGAAAGTTAGCCAACGTTGTTGCCTTTTGCATCCAATCTGTGATTTCAGCACTCCTTCCGGGCACTCTGTGTCGTGATTTGAATCATGTGCGTAACATACAGAGTGCTCAGCTTACTCATTGCTGACTTTGATAGTCCATGATGAACAGACAGCCAAGGCTATATCCTCCTCCTTTGAAAGAAGAAAACACTCACTGTGTACTAGCTGCCAATATGACTCAACAGGTGTTTAAATAATATCAACGGAAAGAACCATCTGATGTGAGTCAGTGTTCACGTTAGCAGGTTAATTTCAATAGCTTCCACTTTCCCAGTAAAAGCTAGTTAGCCTAGCTTGCTAGCCTCCAATTTCCAGGTTCAAGCTTAACAGCAAGAAGGGGCCTCCCAAATGTTGAATGTGTAGAAAGGGTCAGATGCCTTAAATTGCGGTGCATAATCAACATTTGGCCATGTTGACAGGGGGGAACCTTTTTATATTAACATCCATTGGATATTCGGGGCTATGATGTGCTCTGGGTAGTAGCACACTAAGGAAGTTGCCAGTATGTCTCAAAGCAATGCCAGGCCTCAAATGTCAGTCAATCACTATCATGTTAAACACCTACCCAGCCTTCAGGTTTAGACTCTGTAAACAAAAATACATTTCAAAATTTTTTTTTTTTGTTTGAAAAATTGACTTTACGCACAATAGCTGCAGTTTCATTATAGTTTATTTTTCCTCACACAAGAGGTGAGGATAATTCAAATATATATTCAACCTTAATGAGGTGCGAAAGAAGAGAAGAAGATTTTCTCTATTGTGAGGCCATAATACAACATTGGGCAATATTGCTTCCCATGTGATTGTACTCCCCCATATATGACACTTGACCGCCTACAGTTTAAAGAGGTACTGCACACTTAAACATGTGTTTTGAGCTGTAAACTAAATGACTGTACTATGACGAACACATCAATGTTGGTGCTGATATTGACATTTCTTTCCAAATTATAAAAATTGGCATTTCATGGGTTAAAAATGGCTCAATACGATATCTACTTTTTTTTAAAAAATCATCCTGAACCATCTTAGGCCAATGCTGACATACAGTTAACTGTTTGGGACTTATTTATGTCGAGAAATTTATATTTTAAAAAAAAGCAATGTTTACGCCCTCTAATCAGAGGTTGACGCCCCCACATCCTCAGCACCTTGCCAACTTTTTAGCATTTTTCAAAATTATGGTGTGGGTGGAGTTAGGCTCAGAACTGGGGGTCAAATTACAGCCCTGGAGCTTTGGTGGACATACTGCATTGACAGGCAAAATGTGCTCAGAAAGTTGACAGCAGGAAAGTATGATGGGAAGTAAGTGAGAAAAAAATAATTTAAAAAAAAATCAAGAAAAGCAAGTAAAGAGGACATTACCCTTGGAGACTGAATTCAAGATGAAAGACATCCCATATAGGAACAAGAGGACAGAGCAGGGCACATAAGCAGGGAGGAATCAGTGAATCTTTACGGAGCTACAGCCTTTGCTGCTGAGAGCCCACAGTATAAATCATGAATCATTTACAGTCTCTTTCCCTCAGGAGCCTGTGTTTAAATATTAATGCTCTCCATTCAGATCACAGCCATCCTGACCCGCATAGCTAGGTCTACTCCCCAAGGACGGCATGTATGCACCCTCTGCGCCCACTCACACACACATACAAAGCACTTCCATGGATCATCTATAAGCATAGATAGAAAATACCAAACTGCTAAAAAATCTTGCCTTATATCATACAGTCCCTGAGGTATGTGTGCACATATGAACTCCAGAGGTTTTTTCTGTCCCTTTGATCAAAATGCCTCTGTTTTATACAAACAAACACATACACAGGTAGATGTTTTTGCGCAATTCTTTCTCATTACCAGTTTATGTTGGCCTCAAGATAGAAGAAAGGGCTTGTGATGAGACAGCTGCTGGTTTTGGTTTACAGACTAGCTAGGGTGACTAAAATGTGTGGGTGGCTAAAATGAATAAGTCACATTCTGTTATTATGTATGTATATAAATATTTACCATCAAGCTGCATCTAGCCGGTCCAGAAGACAAAAAAACGCAACAAGCATTCCACCTTGTTCATTAGGAGCGGTTCAATTCCCAGTTCTGGGACCTCTGACTTAGCCTCCATTGAACAAAACGGGGAGTTTTTGTGGGAGGGAAGCTGGTGATCTTGTCCTTATTGCTGTATTAGCGAATTCTTTTCAAGTCCTCATACAGTACCATAACAGCAAAATAAGTCCTTAGACTTCCAAGTTCAGGCAGAAAATTAACATTTTCTTATCTGCCACCATTAGGTCATGGGTTGGTTAAGTTTTGGAATCTAAAGGTACTTGGTTAAAGCAGCATTAACTAATAGATTGTTTGGCCACTTGGGGACAGCATAACAAGCTGTAAATGCAAAATTGACATATTATCACATTATAAAGTTGTTGGGGTGAAGAGTTAGCAAACAGTTACCTATTGAAATGATGAAAGTAAGTTCAACATCCAATCTTCTTGTAGCTCTGTTCTGCTCTCCACCAATTCCTGAAGGTAATATCTGTCTCTTTCGCCTCAAAATGCTCCACTGTGTTCTCTAGCTAGTTGCTAAATGTGTCTGTCCTCCATTTGGTGCTTGACAGGTAGAGTACATTGGGTTGATCAGATCTTCTTTTGCTGAAGACAGCTGCCTGCTGTGGCTGAAATTAGGTTAATGAGAGCAGTGAGAGTGAACCACTGATCGACAGTAAAGTTAAACTGGTAATGCCAAGACAATGAGCTAAAAGAGGCTAAAAAAGCTCCACAGAGTGGAAGTTAACTGCAGTTGAGTGATCATTTTCTGTCACTATAAGTGACTCCTTTCACAACAGATGTAGACATTATGATAGATTTTAAATGTAAAAATACTGATCAGGGCAGCTTTAAGGCTAAGGAAAGATTGCCTTCATGGTTAAACTGACATTGTAGGAAATGTGGTTTTAATTTTTTGGAATAAATAACTAATGTTGTCCTGGTGAGGACAGCCTCCACCCTACAGAGGAAGTTAGCACTGACACGAACTATGGTATCCCATGGCCATTTCAAATTAGAAAACAAAACAAAACAAAAATGAATAAATAATAACACCAAGTTATCCTTACACTTGCTTCTCCAGCTGCCCCAATGGAGCCACTCATTGGCTAGCACTACTCAGAGTAATGTGTGATTCCCACTGTGAATGCAAAGAACTAAACAGAAAAAGAGCATGGAGCTAAGTCATATTTCAAAAGATAACAGTAGCATTGACAAAACAACCTCCCAACTCTTGCTCTTTCTCCTTACCAACTCTATTTCTTCTATTCTGTCTTTAACAATGACAGCATCCCTCCTAAATGAGAACCGTGAAGATTTTACACTAAAACAAACATTCCTGACATCTGCCACAGCTGCATGAATGTTTCCTCAATCCAGCTCAACTAAAAGATGAGGATCCTTCTCAAAGCTGCCAACATCCCAATTAGTGTCACCTCCTTGGGTCTGGAGCATTCTTCTTCATGGCTCATGTTCTCCTTCCATTTCTCTCTTTGTTCTCCTGCTTTAATTCCCATCTTTTTAGCCCCAGGCGCACTCACACATACACAGGTAAATTTCTTTCTTTATCTCTGCCACTGTTTTTTTTTTTTTTTCTTTTAGTTTTAATTTTTTTTACACTATCTGCTTCACTGGTTCTCTCTCAGTGTTCTTTTAATATGACTTCTGTTTAGATCAATTTTTCCAAATCAATACTTAATATCAGAAAGAATCTCTGGCCTTTTGCTGTATGTACTCTGGCGTATCACACACAGACCATCGTCTCTGTTCAACCTATTCGCACCAAAAGTAATGAGATATTGAATTGGACTCAGATACACAAAAGTGTGGCCAATACTGTACCATCCACAATTGGTGTGTTTTTTCAAAAAACCCTGGTCCAGCAATAAAGCACCTATTTGACATTAGAGCCTCATTTTTCTTCATTTGTTTCTCAGTCTCTGAACAATGTAAGCTCCACATTGACTGAGCCATCCACTGATTCCTCCACAAGTGAGAAAAGTTGCAAATTGACATTCTGCCATGTATTTCACATGATAAATGAACCCTGAGCTACTGACCTCTCCGTGCTGAAAGCAAATATTTCCAACCACATGTGTTTTGAAATTGTCTACTTTCAAATAACTTCTTGTCTCTCAGGATATTCCCAGTCCTCCCATTACCCATGCATTACAGGCCTAAGTGTATTGGCTGGGACGAGCGGGCAGCAAGCAGAATTTAAGTATGTCTTACATGCGCTGTATAATTTATCATGGTAGGAGCCTCAAGCTTTTTAATGGTCTCTGCTCTCATTATCCAGTCTCTGTTTTCTCGCCGTGCCTTCTGAGATTTTCCCCTAATGGAGGGACAAATAGATTCATATGAGATCGTAATTACAGCATTTTTAAGCAATGAGTGCAACCATCAGATAGCAAAGGAGGACAGAGTGAATCTCAGCTGATAGGACTGTATCTGCCATCAGGACATGAACGAGGGGAAGAGAGAACAGTCCAATCAGACTGTGTCAGATTACCCAACAAGCTTGTCTGTCATTTGTCTCCACTGTAGTCTTGCTTCCTGTTTCTATCTGCTTCCTGTCTTGGTGGTGACTGATGAGGCCTTTGGAGGAGATGAGCATCATGTCAAGGTTGCCAGACGCTGATTTCTCTGTCAGGGTTGCCAGTTCAGGCCAAGATCCCACTGTCTTAAATGAATAGCAGCAGATGACTTCTGGAGAAGACCAACTTAATTAAGATGTTCTGTACTACTGAATGGCTTCATTTGCATATTCCACATATAAGGAGGCAGAGGATAAAAATGAGGAATAGCCTTCTGTTGGTTAATTAAGGGAAAGAAGAAAACAGTGGTGAACTAGAATGACAATGCAGTTTGACGGCATTTCCAAAACCATTTTTGGTATCTACACTCAAACGTGGTGTGACTTTGCATTACACAGTTCAGTCTTCTCTGGAGTACAGACATCTATTGTAAAAGAAACCGTGGAGACAACCAGGAAACTAATGAAATCGGGTAATTGACAGCTTATCCAAGACTGAAAGCATGTGTCCAAATATATTTGGCAAAGCTCCTTGTGTTGTTGAAACAGGAGCGTTGGATATTCACTTCCCTGCCAGGAGGATCTCATGCATAAACAACACTGTCATATTTATATAGGCATCCCCGTGGAGTCCTTCCACTATTGTGCTGTTATACTAACTACCTTTGCCGAAGGAACATGACAGTATCTCCACAACACATGTTCTTAAGTGATTAAAATTCACTCCCCCCTTGTAGGCCTCTCTTATCGGTGAGTATTTTTGGTGTTTCTCAGCTGCGGTGAGGGTCACTAGGGGCAGCTGTGGGAAACAGATAAAAAATTGTGTTTTTCATTGCCATTGAGTTGGTGCACACACTCATCGACACACACACATACCAGGGAATGTTTTTGAGGCCATCCTCTGGGGTGCTAGGTTGATAAAAACAGATTCCCTCCATGGCTCTTGAGCGTTATTATTCTGTCTTCCTTTTCCCTTATCTGAAGCCTATTGTTGGAACACTGGGTGGTTATTGAGTTTTGTCAGGAGAGGAGAGGAATGAAGGTAGAATGGGGACTAGCTTTACGCCCTCATTCTCTGCTCCAGTGCCGTGGAGCAAAGCAAACCCCACATATAGACTCCATCGGCACCTCACAGGATTCAGATTCTCAGAGCAGCTCTCTGAAATGATAACAGACATTTTCTGTGGGTAAGACATTGGGGAAGAAGATTTATTTTTGCGCCGAGATGCTCTGTAATTGAATAAACCGCGGAGAAAATTATATTTTCTTAGTGTTCACTGGCATACCTTGTCATCACCAGTTAAAGTCACAGCCGAAAAACGATTTCAGAGGGAAATATTAACCTTATACCACTTATCTGAGGCAGAGAGCTGCGTGCGAACCTTTGATGAAGCATGACTCTGAGTTATTTCACAAGAAATGGGTGTTTTTGGATCTGTATTTCATAGATTATTTTAGTTCAGATTTTGCTCCCCTCAAACTGACATAAAGGCTGTATATTGGATTCAGACCACGTCCTCACTCAGTATATACATTTCTCCTCAGTAATTCCAGGGAGAAAATGTTTTCAGGAGAGAGAGAGATCCTCTAAAATTCACACTTTGTGATGGCAGTTGACCTTGTAAACTTTTCCAGCTTGCAGCCAAGTAAAGTTTCACTTCTGCTCCCAGCTCAGCGATCTAATGAGGGTTTGTAGAGAGAGATGCGCCTGCTATCTGCGGGGCCTTGTTGTGAAATTAAAGGTCATTCTTGCTGGATGAGCAACCCTGATACCTCGTATCTCTCTTCTCGCTGGCCAACGGGGAAATCAAACACTATTAGACCGGAGAAGCGTCCTTTATCATTGCGGTCATTACTATCCAAATCATCATCCAGGCCACGAAGCATCATTTAGCCTCCCCATTTAACTTCTCACCAGCCGTGTGTCAAACATATCCACCAGTGACAATGTGTCTGGCAATATCGGGAGCTGCCGGGAGTGATGCAGGAAGGAAAGCAATTAGTGGGCCGGAAAAGGATGAAGATTCAAAGGCAGGGCGTGTACAGTTATAGAACAAGGAGAAAGGGGAGACAGAAGTTAGAGAGCTGAATTACTTATTAATGCCACTAATGAGGGCAATGCAATGGGCTAGAGATGGAGCTAGATAATGTACCTGCTGCTGTATAATGGAGCTAAATGCGCCATCCCTGCTTATACTAGAGTGGATCCAGAAATGCTGAGAGGATAGGCTCAATTAATCTTCCAGTAGAACTCCAGAAAATATGAATGTGATACAGTCAGTGTTGGGAGGTGCATTGGTAGATGGTAATGGTAAGGAATGTGATTACATTTCTCAGTAATGATTCGTGAAAAGGATTACAATTTGAAATTTAGTAATTTCATTACAGTTACTGATGCCAATAATGCTCTGTCACTATGACACTTTGGGCTTGCTTTGGCTAGTTGGCTGTCTTACTAGGAGTTGAATGAGAGGGCTGATACACAGGAGAGACTTAGTGGGACATGTTAGCTGGGTGCAGTGGATGGTGGTTGATATCCTCTACCAAAAGAAGAGGAATATGCCTTCCATAACTCCAAGGTTGTCTTGCCTTTTCTTAACAGAGTTTGTAGTCACCGGAAAGCCCACATTCAGAATTGACCAGGGTTTTGTTCAGAGTTGGAGGGTGTGTGCACTAGAGGTCTTCATGGGCCCACTCAGTTCCCTAGGAAACCAGTGTCTGACTGATGACCTGAGTCAAAACCGAGCTGAAATTATATTCATAGACCAAGAGTAACCAGTTTCTTACTGTCAATATTTGGGTCCTACATGATTTGAAAATCTCTGCCAAAGTGATAACAGTTTAGGTTATTTCACATGAGTGATATCTGTTATTTTTTGTCAGTGGGAGAATGTAACTAACTGCATTTACTCAGTACTTGAGTACTCAAAGTACAAGTACTTGAGGGACTTGTACTTTATTGTGCTACCAGCTGAGCCAGAAATCTCCCCTTCAGTAGCACCTATATACAGCAAGCTTTACAGTTTTATTTCTATCTATATTGTGAAGGTTTTTACATGGGGGTTTGTTCATATATCATTCATAGCCTGATTTATATAATATTTTATTCCTCAAAACATGGCAAAAATGCATTTTTTTATGGCTGTTGACAGTATTTTCTGATTTGTGGAGAGATAAAAAGAGATATCCAAATCCCCTCTGTAAAAAACTTGTCGAGGATTTTGAACCTGGACATTCAGATTACCATTCTGGAAATGTATGCAAATTAGCATATATTTAATTAGATAGGGCCTCGTTTAAAAAATAATTCACTTAATGTTAGTAATCAGCTGGTGAATTTCAATGGTGATATCTAATAGTTAAAACTTGTACGCTATTCACCTGTAGTGTCTCGTCCTAATAATGTAATTTATCATAATCTGCAAAACTAGTACTTTTACTTTTAATACTTTAAGTAATAAAAGTAAAAGTACTAGTTTTAACTTTATCAGATAATTTTGTTCGTAGTAGAGTATTGTTACATTGTGGTATTGTTACTTTTACTTTAAGTAAAGGATCTGAGTACTTCTTCCATAAATGTTTTTTTTTTCTACTACACCCCATAATCGTGAAACTACTTCTCTGTTTATTTTGAGTTAATTAGTTAAACACACATTTACACAAATAGAGATCAACAGGCTGTAATAACACCCTAACAAGATCGGTGATAATCGAGTTATTTTACTTCTCATATTTATTGTGAAGGGAAATAGTCCTTGTAAGCAGCACCAATTTGAAACATTTGGCACTGGAGCAGTTCTACCTGGGTTGCCACCTAAGAGGCTGTGTGTCTTCATCGCAGCTGAACTTTACCTTTATTTTTCAGGATGTTATTGTTGCTCTGGTAACAACCATGGGACCCTCAACTAATTGCGCTTGCTTACACTCCACATCTTCATAGGAACTATTTATTGTTTATTGTTAAGTACCTTGAGGTGCAAATGAGTTTAAAGGATACAGATGTGCTCCTGTATGAGAAAGACGTAAATACTGTAATGTATTTTCTTTAAGATGAAAGTATTTGCTGTTATAAGTTATAGCGTAATTCTTTTATACTGAAAATGTTTTGAGCTTCAATGGAGTGGTCTAAATGTGGTCTGGAGTGGCAACTAAATGAAGCTTACTTTAAGTACAGCTGTGTAGTCCTGTAAATTGCATTATATCATTTTAATGGCTGTTACAACCCCAAGTTGGTCTAGGGGGAGGGGAGTAACATAAAATTAGATGCTGGATAAGAGGAGCCAATTTGTTCAGTATTTTGATCTTTTATTGCCAGATATAGGAGCTTGAATATCACTTCAGGGAGAGTCCTGGCCAAAACAACAACAGCCCTGAGTAGAAATAAAATCACAATACTCAATAAACTGCTCTAAAAGAAAAGTCACAATCCTGAACCTAGCCTCCTATCAAAAACAAACAAATAAACAAACAAAAAAACAGTGAAAAGCTCATGCAACAAAAGTACCAGTGTGGCCTTAAATTGTTGCCGCTTGGCCTTTATATACCCCAAGAAGAACTGTGATTGGCTGCAATTCATCAGACTCGCCAGCCAATAGCATGAGGGAGGAGTAGGAGGACGATGAACTGAGGCCCCATGGAGCCATACATCCCATATTAACACATTTTATCTGTTACACATTCACCTATGAGGCAGTGTACCAGTGGCTCTCAATCAATTACATGGGTATTAATACAGTGTATGCATCAAGAAAGGGGTCGGGCAGGTTTTCCTGCAGGTTCAGAAGAGATTTGAAGATCTCAAATGTGATCTCTGCAGCTTCACCGTGATGGCGGAACTTGTGGAGTCTGGTCACTAGGGCTAAAAGCTTGTCTACTGAAAAAGCCTTTCAGCTGCGTTTTCCAGTTTTACTAAAAAAACATTTTACTTGGGCTACACACTCCTAAACATGGCCCGAAGTGTATTTTTACGCTCAAGGCTGTTTTCTTCCATTCTACGCATTTAACTACTGAATGTGTATTGGGCTCTGAGTGCTACCAAAACACACCTGACCTACACTCAATACTGTACCTCAACGCCTCCTGTGTAGACATACGGTACATACTGAAGCTGCTGCTGCTATGCTAATGTGCGGCTCGTGTTATGCCTCCTGTGTAGACATGGTGTAAGTTAAGTCGTTGATGGGTAGATGTGCTGAATACAGATGACATGATGTGCGAATGTGGAGGTTTTAGAGTAGAAGCTGGGCTGAATAACGGAGAGTAATATCATGAGTGATGTAATTAATCATTTCTGCTGCTGAGTACTTTGTAAAGTAATGTATTTTCTTTTTTCATGAGTAAATGCTTACAGTAACACTACCAACGCTGCATGCAGTCACGATAACACACAACCTGAGCTCAAGAGAGCTGCTGTTGTCAGTCTCACTATTCACTAATAGGACTTTGTCCTGCCCAAGCATGTACATCATTTATCAGTTGGTGCACTCTCAGGAAACTGCATGTCCAAATCCAATCTATGGTAGTTTAATAATATCCACAGGTCATTCATAGTACATAATCAGAAGCAGAGCTAGCAAACTAAAAAAAAAAGACATTTTCGATCGGTACAACAGTCATTAAAAGTTTGGAGCCTTCCCTCACGATGTGTTCTCAGGATCCAACTAGGATGACAGAGAATATGAAGTTTTTTTGTTTTTTTTTTGATAAGTGACAGTTGGAGGCCTGGGAGAGGAGAGTGGAGTTAACAGTGGGGAGCTTTTCTGCAGTTCAAGCACTGCTCTGATCAAGATTTTAAAGGAGTGCCCGGTCTTCCACTCCTCACTCCCATTTAAGAAGGGTAGCCTTGCCAAAGAGTTTTGTAAGATGTGTTGTCTTTTTATCAGTGGTTGAAAAGCCCCTGTGTTTCCACACAGCATGTCTGGCGCTAATTAGCTTAGCACACATATTACCCACGGGGCTTGTGAACCTCTGCACCCCACAACTAGGAAGTCGACCAAAGATGAAACAATGATGAATAAACCTTGGTGGATGTTAGCGATAGAGACGGGAGGATGATGAAAACAGCGGCACTTGGGTGAATTATAATGCATAATAATATTAAGAAGAGATATATAAGATTTTTTTTGTTGCTTGTTTCCATTTAACTACCACCAACCCAATTTCCATTTTTGTTCATAATCATACTGTGCTGCTAACTGAGCTGTAAAAACTTTGCTTTTCAACATCACACCGGCACTTTGCCTGTTGAAAATATTAAATACTTGACATTTTAACAAGAGGCCATCCAAGGTTCCCAAAAATTAAATTAGGAGTGATGACTACCTTCTTAATTAACACTGGGACATGCATCCAAGAACCCAGTGCCTCACTTTGCCTTTCCTCCATCATCATGCACCAACAGAGACACACTAATTTACCGTTTTGGTCCAGCCTTGTTATTTCTCATATTCAAATGACGCAGCCTCTCAAGAGAAGATACATCCTTGAGTCCAACTGATCTTTGTCTAACCATCAAGGCTGTCTGCTCCAGTTGCCCAGGTTAGTGTACCAGCATCGATAACCTCCTCTTTCTCATATAAACATCAAGGGCTTTTTTCCCCTTGCAAGATACCATTGGGAAAAGGAGCCAGTGGTGCACATGGACACAAATACAGAATAATTCCGTCAGAAATGCCAGAATTAATCAGAGTCTCCTTTGCATGGGAGTTAACAAACTATCATACATCAGGCACCCTCAGCTGTCATGAGGCTTCACTTAATAAAAAGGATGGATGGAGGAGGAAGGGATAGGGACTGAGGCGTTTCCAGGTCAGGGAGGGAAAGAGACAAGGATGTAAGGGTCTGCTCGCAGCAGGGGGTTACCTGGTAATTGGGAAGGAGAAGTAGTTAAAATGATGGGCAGTGGTGTTTGATTTGGAGGGGGCAGTCAGAGGAAATGAAGGTTAGGGTGTGGAGGAAGGAGGGAAAAAGGGGTAGGCAGGCAAAGCAAGGGAGATGACAAGGGGAGAGAAGGAGATGAAGTTTAGAGGGGGAAATGAAAGAAGACTGCAGAGGGTTCCTGGTTCAGAGGCTTGTGGAGAGTGTCTTGATGGAAAAAGGAAGGGAAAATGGGGGTGAGCTTGTTGGTGCCAGGGGGATGCTGGAAGAGCAATTTCATTATGGTGCAACAAGGGAGATAGGGAGAGGAGATAGTAGTTTTTCGTGTGCACCTAAAACTAAAAGGGGGCAACTGTATTGGCAATTGAAAGGAGAGATTGGAAGAGGTGCTTGTGTGTGGGGGGCTGGTTGGTTGGAGGTATCTTTGATGTGTGTTTTTCAGTTATATTTTGCAATGTTATCACAGGGAGGGAAAGTAGAGGTGGGCGTTGTTGGTGCTGGAGTAGGCAGATGAGGGCTGGGGGGAGGGGATTGAACTCGGGTATGGTGGCAGGCGAACAGGAGGGCGGGAGGGAAAGGATGGGAAGCAGCAGACGCAAGTAATGACAGCTGGGTGGCGGTAGAAAAGATGCGATTACACAAGCAGGAAGGGATTCAGGTGATGAGAAAAGTCGCTGGGAAGCTTGGAAATGAAAGATTTAGAAGAGGGGAAGGGGAGGAAGGAATGGGCTCATGTCATTATTCCTAAATCACAAGCGTTTTTAAATTAGATATCCCTCTATTCACTACAGCTCTTGATGCCCTGAGTCAAGGCTATTAGAGATTATTCATTCAGCACCCTCCGTGTGCACCAAATGATTGCGTATCTTTGGTGCATGTAAGAGGCAGAGGCAAACAGAGCCCCCCCCTCAGCCACCCCAACCTCAGCCCTGTTAACCTTGTGGTGTGAAAAGCCTATTACTAGTCTTCACCAGCAGCTTATCCCGCACCATTGCAGGGAAGATTTTGGCCAAGCAAACATGAATGGTTTCTTTGTACTGGAAAATGAGAGATGCTAAATCCGCAACCATAACCCACTTCTTGGCTCGTACACAATAGAAAGCCTTGGAGGAGATGACTCCAAGCAGTTTGAAAAACCTCCAGCATCCTCTCATACAGGCATTAACACCCTTCTGAGAACATTTGTTTGACATTACAGCAGCCATAGATGTGATAGACGGTGTCCAGTTAGGCTGAGTTTCAACAGGGGTGATGAGAGATTATATTTTTATTGCCTGTACAAAAAAAAAAAGGAGATGGATGCCTTCTGAGATCTTTATCTGCATATGAAAGAGGAAGCTGAGAGCTTTGGACTCGCTCCAAAATGGCTGCCTTATCACTTTCAGAGCTCAACTGCATCTTTATTTCTGTCTCTGTCTAGGTCTTCCTTCTGTTTCTCCATATCATGTCTATCTGAAAAAGACTCCAAGTGAGCCTCTGTTATGTCCAAGTGCAAAGTCAAATTCCAAATAAAATAATAAAGACAAATGTAGTTTACTGTATGCAGTCAAGTATGAACACTGATATGCAGATTATGGATGCTGCTCACAAAGTACTTAAACATTATGTTTTCTCACCAGAGATCAGGGCAAATGTTTTCACTCATCCACCAATATGAACGCCACACTCTTATCCTGTATGTCTAATGGATGTGGCTCTATCATGTTCCAGTTGCGTCACATCTCTGTCCTGTTTCTAGTGTTCACCGGAAGTGTTTCCAGTGAGTGGAACGTCTTCAAGAAGTCTGTTCTTCAGCAGCCAAATATTGTTTAGAGCAGTGGTACTCAAACTTTTCATGCAAGGCCCATATATAAATTTTACAAACAGTGCATTCCGAGAGAATTCAGACTACTTCACTTTTTTTAATCGTTTAAATTTGTTTTTCCCTCATCAGTCTACACTCAAAATCCCATGATTGCAATGCGAAAAAACAGATTTTTAGAAATTTTTGAAAATTTATTAAAAAGGAAAAACTGACAAATCAAATTGACATAAGTATTCAGACCCTTTAGTCAGTGCTTAGTTGAAGCACCGTTAGCAGCAATTAGAGCGTCAAGGCTTTTTGGGTATGACGCGACAAGCTCTGCACACCTGGATTTGGGGATTTTCTGCCATTTTTTGCCATGCCTCCTCTCTGCAGATCCTCTTAAGCTTAGTCATGTTGGATGGGGAACATTGGTGAACAGCCATTTTCAGGTCTCTCCAGAGATGTTCGATTGGGTTCTAGTCAGTTTTCTGGCTGGGCCTCTCAATGACATTCACGGAGTTGTCCATTAGCCACTCCTCTGTTGTCTTGGCTGTGCTTAGGGTCATTGTTCTTCAGCTCAGTCTGAGGTCCTGAGTGCTCTGAACTAGGTTTGCATTAAGAATATCGTTTTACTTTGCTCTGCTCAGCTTTCCCTCAACCCTGACCAGTCTCCCTTTCCCTGCTGCTGAAAAACACCCCCCCACAGCATGAGTCTGCCACCACCATGCTTCACCGTTGGGATAGTATGGGGCAGGTGATGAGCAGTGCCTGGTTTCCCCCCAGATATGACGCTTAGAATTGAGGCCAAACAGTTCATTCTTGGTTTCATCAGACCAGAGAATGTTGTTTTGTCACAGTCTAAAAGTTCTTTAGTTGCTTTTTTGTTAACTCCAAGTGGACTTTCATGTGTCTTTCACTGAGCAGAGGCTTCTGTCTGGCCACTCTGCCGTAAAGCCCAGATAGATGGAGTGTTGCAGTGATGGTTTTCCATCTGGAAGTTTCTCCCATCTCCACACAGGATCTCTCTTAGAGGTCCCTTCCCCACCAATTGCTCAGTTTGACTGTGTGTCCAGCTCTAGGAAGAGTCGTGGTTGCTCCAACTTCTTCTATATAAGAATTATGGAGGCCACCGTGCTCTCGGAAACCTTCAATACAGCAGAATTTTTTGTAGCCTTCCCCAGATCTGTGCCTCGACAAAATCCTGTCTCTGAGCTCTGCGGGCAGTTCCTTCTGCTTCATGGCTTGGTTTTTTCTCTGATATGCATTGTCGGCTGTGAGACCTTATATAGACAGTTGTGTGCCTTTCCAAATCTGGATGCGACGTATCAAAATGTTAGTAGGGGGCCCGAATATTTTCTGAATGCACTGTGTCTATGTAAGACAAAGTCAGTAACAAATTCAATACATCATTAAATATTATATTCAATTATCAAGAAATGTAGGTTTTTATGTTCATTCATAAGTGAATTGAATGCTTCAGAGTTGCTCTGTCATAGTAGTAAAAGCAAAGATGTAACTAATAACATTTAAGTGTCGCACTAAGCCACGGCAGTGGGACAGTGAACAAGCATTCACAATACCAGGACTATGAAACTGACGCACCTAAATGGAATTCAGCCATCATTACAATTATTATATAGACCCGTATGTCCAAATCCCTTATTACTGAACATTCACAGAGCTTAACTGTCTGTGTGCAGGAAGGCGTGCACTAAAATCAGCATATTTGGAAATTACCATCTTGCCATCATAAGACAAAAGAGTATACATAAAATACATAAACTGGTGAGTGTCATGTGTTTATAATTAAAGGGAAAATCTCATTTTGGCGACTACTACCATGTTTTTTTTTCCATCTTCTTTTTTTGCAATGCACCAAATTTGATGAAGCTTCATCTGGGGGGACACTGGTGTTACTGCCCACCCCAAGCCTCCTTCACTTAATCTCTTCATTCAGAAAAACGTATGTCTCCCAGTTTCATGTCGAAGACACATTGCACTTATTTCACAAGATTTCCGAAGGCTTATTTTTGTTCGATCTAATTTAAAAACTGTTTGACACGTACTTGAAATCCAAGAAAATCCTTGAAGCGTATTCAATAAGAGAGCTTCAGAAGAAATGATCTGTGCAATCATCTCCTCAAGCTTGTGTTATTGTGCGTCTGAAGTCCAGCAAGCTGAAATCCAAATAACAGAATCCAAGCTCTATTATATACCAGTGTGAATCATAAGATGGGGAGAAACTGTAATGGACACGTTGGACCTACATCCAGATTGTTTGTTTGGGTGTTTGTGTAAGAGCGACAGAGAGAGAACACAGGCATTGATGCTCATTCATGAGCATGTGCTCCTGTGTGTTTGTGTGAATGTGCGGATGTTTGTTTTTTCATGCGATTGAATGCGTGTTTCAGCGTGTATGTGTGTAAGAGAGCAGATGCTGTGCGTGTGCACTGCTGAATAACTATGCATGTGCAGAGTGTCTGGGAGACGGAGGGCTTTGGCTTTCATTTGGGGTTTTTGCTCCATGCTAGTCCTGGGGGGCTGGAGAGTATGTAGCTGTGCACTCGCCCTGACAAACATCAATTATTAAGAATCTGCTCAGAATGCTGATTTACAGAATAGAGGTTTGTGTATGTATGCGCTCATCAGCTCTTTGTTGTGAAGTTGTTTTGTAAAGATTTGAAGGTGCCCAGCTGGATTTATTCACTCCTATCGCTTAAAGCTTAATTTTACTTTTCGCCGCCGAACTGTCAATTTGTCAGCTCCCAGGAAACGCTTTCATTTCTAATCACATCAGCGCTGAGATTAACTCCGGGGAGCCAGCAGCCATAATCAATTCTTTGTTATTAATAATTAATCTGATCCGCATGTTAAAATATTCCCTATCAAGTGCAGATGTTAAAAGTAGATTTCAGAGAGAATCAAGGAAATTGAATCAAATATTTCTGTTTATGCCGCTCATCATTTGTATTGAAAGGGATGCCAGAGCGACGGGTCGTGTTGAGGTAGCACAAAATGTGCGCTAAGATGGATGGACTCGTTGTGTGCTCCCTGGGATACTGATCATTAGCATGTGAAGAATGAAAACAATGATGCAGAGACTTGGTCCGGGGAGGAAAACGGAGAGATGAGACGGAGGGTAGAGAGAAAGAAAAGATGGAGAACAATGTAGCACCAGCTGTTTGGCTTAACGATAGCACTATAGGCATCAGACACGGGGGTCAGTGCTTAGCTTTACATGTAGCACACTAATTGTAACATTCTTGCATTCCTGCTGCCACCCATCACCATCGAAACCAGGAGCAGAGACAAAGCGTAACTGTAAGTCCATATTCATACCTCACAAAATAACACCCAGAGAGAAAAAAGCTGACCCCTATTCTCTTTGTTTGTTAAGGGTAGAAACAATTTCCAGGATTAAGAGGAAGAAGAAGGAGGGGAAGAGTGGCGGGTTAAGAAATAAAAGTTCACCTTCATCAGCTCAGTGTACTCCGAGTATTCACTTCCTGGGTTGGCCTCAAGGTTAAGATGGCTCGTTATATTTTATGGTCCTCGTTAAAGACGCAGAGAGCTCACGGGGAGGTATTTGAATTTATCTTTGTTTCTTCGGCACGAAAAGGTGTTCGACAGGGCTCCACTCAGGGTCCCACCTGATCCTGTTTGTCTCAAGTGTCCACACATGCAGCTCAAGGTGACTTCCACCCAGAACCATGAAATTCGTTCATTTTTTTCAACCGGAGAGGGTGATGGTTATATTTCCTTGGAGGATTATTCCGTGTGTGTGTGTGTGTGTGTGTGTGTGTGTGTGTGTGTGTGTGAGAGAGAGAGAGCGAGAGAGAGAGAGAGAGAGAGACCGAGAGAGAGAGAGAGCGTGTATGTTTTAAATGCAGCCTTATTACTTTTCAATGACACTCCATGCCCTTGTTTCATTATTATTTTTCATAATAACGTTCAACCTGGGATATCGTAGTGAATGACATTGAAATATAACCTCCCAAATGAATGTTTTGTTTACCTTTCATGTTGAAGTGCACACTGCGCCAGTTACTGTTATTGCGTGGAGACAGATAGAGGCCAGAGTGAGCGTTCTCAATTTATTTTTTGTCTTCTCTGCTGTGTATTATTCATTATCTCGGAGTATTTCTCATTCAAGGGCATTATTCAGAGATTGAAAGTTGTCTGGGTATTCTGCTAAACTGCACTGGTGAGCAACTGCAGACAATCACACCAGAAAATCAGCTAATCAATGATACAGTATTTGAGGTGTAAAGTTCGGTCCTGCTTTGAGAGTCAGTTAATTAAATGAGTTTTTGCATTTCATACTATATATATTTTGTTGATGTAGACATGTGCAGAAAGGCAGGGGCAATGATTTCTCATGGCTCACGAGGCTTGAGAAGCCCATGTGCATGCAACATTCGGAATTAGAATCCAAAAATGTATTTAACCAGGATGGTCTACTGAGATCTAAATGTCTTTTTTGTTTTGGGGAGTTCTGGCCAACATGGAAACACAAATTATGTTTAACATGACAGGAGCCAACATTCAAATTGCAATGGGAAATGCTGACGATAGGCTGAGAAAAAATGCATTTAATACTGCTGTCCCTACATGCAATAATGTTAACGATATGACAACTTGAGATTACTCCATAAAAAAGTCTTACATTCACAGTCTGACTTATGTAAAAGTGCAGAAGTATTGTCAGTAAAATGTACTTAAATGTATCAAAAGTAAAAGTATTAATTGTCCAACAGCATAACCCAGTCAGATTGAATTAGTCTATATTATTGGATTATGATTATCCATAAATCTGAGAAGAATTTTAAAGCCCCTGAAAACTATGCATGACCAAATAAGCAACAGTGAAATTTTAGGTTTGAAAGAAAACATCCTAACACACTAAAAATTGCTATACTTAATACAGCACATACGCAACAACCAAAAATAATTGGAGTGGATCAAAATAAGGGGTTGTTTTGATCCACTAACCCAATAGTAATATAAAATACAACACTAACACTTGGTCAAAACATATACTGCTACCCAGGGATTTGTAGTATGCAGGTATTATTTATTAAGAGTTTAAAACTACATTAATCTGCATCATCAGAGCTGTGTGGGTGTCGTTTGATCCGATGTGATTGACAGTGCCCTGTGAACAGTAGAAAACAACCGCACAATTGTAAACAATCCACACAACTGTGTAAAATTGTATTGCGATTTAAATGTTGCCAAATTATAATTTATCCATGGAAACATGCAGGGGTTAAAGTGGGCCGGAACGATCCGCAACAGCATTCCGACACCTACGGATAAAAAGTAAATAAATCTGTTTGGCAGTTTCATACATAATAATGTGGGCCGGCAGACAGTCAAAAAATCCATGAATTTTTCATCGGCCCTCTTTGTGTGCCTGTCATTCGGGATGCACATGAGAGCGTGTTACATGCACCTTCCAGGACCGCGCTCACAGACATATGTAAACCCCCGCCCCCCTACTGCCACACTGCGACATTGGATCTAAGGGTTCCCCCACCTGCCAAATCCCACTTTAAGCCCTGGAAATATGTGACATCATCTTTTTCCAAAAGAGTCCCGCCCACCTCAAACCAGTAAGAAAAGCCAGGATTAAAAACGCAAGTACAGAAACCTCTTCTGTCAAATATCCAAAACTGTAAAACTGAAATTTTTGTGTTCATGTAGGACCCCATCACTTAGGTTTTCAGAGCCTTTAATGTTGTAGGTGGTTGAGCTGGACGTAATTTTAACTACTTTACACTGTTGGGCACATTAATCTATAACAATGAATCATATAGTATGAGATGTTTATTTATGTTGTATGTATAATCCAAATCCTCAAAGTAATTAGCAACTATAGTGGTCAGATAAATCTTGTGGACGACAAACCACAATATTTAGTATTAATGCTATATTACTATTACTATAAAAAAGTAGAATAGAAAAGATGATGAGCAGAGAAAGAGCAGTTTGGTTAAAGGTAAATTATAATCTCCTCAGAGTTATTAAAAGGAGATGCTAAAGTTGAGCAAATCCCTTGCAAGTTGTGCATCACTAATTAAAAAAAAACTGCAGCATGGGGGAAGGCTGGTTGTTGTTGACATATTTGGGGATGTCATTTTAAACCAGTGTTCATTTCCACGGCAGTCCCATCTTACTTGGCCGCTCTAAGCTATTTGCCCTGTGGTTGGAGCCATGCCAACGCCATTACTCCTACAAGACTGTAACTCGCAGCCTCATTGACAAGGGATGTGACAACAAGCATTTAGACAGAGAGGAAATCATTCATCATTAACCATGCAGCCGTGGAGGAGACAAACACATCTGTGCCAGAGATAAGGCCTTGCCGGCGCCCCACACCGCTCCGCTCGGCACCTGTTTCACTGGAGCTCTTTGGCTTCCTTACCTCTGCTTTGCTTTTGTGTTTGGGAATGCTAATTAGCAAACGTCCTTCACGAATCCTTGTTCAGAGTTTCCCCAGTGAACAGACTGAGAGAGAGACAGAGAGGTGAAACACAAAGTGCTACAAAGAGGGGGGCACTGGTAAGAGTTTTACAAAGAGCACTTAGATATTGCTGGATGTTTTGTATAATACCTTCTTTGAAGAGCTTTCTCAAGAGATATTCTAAAAGCCTGCAGTAATCCTCCTTTCGCCATGTCTGGGCCTGAATCAGCATCAGTCCGTCAGTGGTAACATGAGATAATCTCCCCACATGTCGCTCTACTTGATTCCATTCTATCAGCATCTTTACTTAAAAATGGAAACAGTCTCTTAAGACCCTTGCTATGCAGTAGGCAGACACAGACAAAACTTTGCATTTGTTTGATTCCATTCAACAACGGTTGCTCTTTTTCGACACTACCGCCGCAGGCCAGCATTGTTATTAGCACAGTATTAGAAGTCAGTCAGCCAGGAGGTATAGGGCTGAGGACTGCCTCATTCCAAGATGAGTGTTTTTTGTTATTTACTCTGCACAAAGGGAGCTGGGATTGGCCGATCGTTAACACATCCGTCTGTGTTGTAGGCCCAAAGCAATGGTTATATTGGATCACCTCATTTCTCAACATACTGCTGATCACCCCTCTACCTGCACAAAAGTTATGGTGATGCTGGCTCCACACCAGCAACACAGAGCTCTCTGTCTGTGGCTGTCAGTGGAAAGTCTTTATGGATCTTTAGCCGTGCAAGGTCATGCGTTGCTCTAGGCATGGCAATCTCAGTGGGTTGGTCCCACACTTTGGTCCATAATGAAATATTTCCACAACTACTGGATGGAATGCCATGAAATTTGTTGCAGACTTTTATGGATCTCTGGGATTTTGGTGATGCCCTGATATTTCCTCTAATGCCACCATGAGGTTGACATTTCTGGTTTTAAGTGAAATGTCTCGACAACTGATGTATAGATTGCCTTTAAATTTGGTAAAGACATTCAAGGTGCCCAGTTAGTGAATCCTAATGTCCTTGGTGATCCTCTGAACTTTCCTGCAGGTAAAAGTTTTCACTTATTCTGTGAAATTTCTCAACATCTACTGGCACAAAATTCTGCACAGTCTAAAGACTTTGGTGATCCCTGATTTTCCCTCCAGTGCCATCATCAGGTAAAAATTTGAATTTGAAAACAGCTAATTTGGTTAAAACTTAATAACTCCAAAACTACTGACATTCCCATCAGCCTCATCTGTGTTATATGTTTAATGCTAATAAGCAAATGCTATCATGCAAATATGCTAAACTAAGATATTGAACATGGTTAACATTACAGCTGTTTACATTGCCATGTTAGCATGCCGATGTTCCCATTTAGCTCAAATTCATTCCCCAAATACAGCCACGCAAAGCCGCTGGAATTGCTGTAGACTCTAGGTCTTGTTTCACCAAACTGTGACTTCTTCACCTCCCCATCACACTGGGGTACATTGCTTTGCCATTTTCTTGAACCACCTGCCAATATTGTTATATACACAGTGAAATATGCAGACTGTGATTTGATCCCATATATCCCTGCGCAGATTAGGGCAGTGTCAGTACAGGATTACCCTGGTAATTCATGTAATGCTGCCTCGCCACAGTTAATTTCCCAGTGGATGAGCGGAGAGAGTTGAGTTATACACCACTGAGAGCTCCCCAAACTACAGTGTATCATTTCCTCACAGTTCTCAATCTCCTAGACATGTTTGGTATGCAAAAGAAATGACTTGGGTTTTCTGTCTTAACGGCCTGTCGTGTATTTATTATGGGCATACGGCTCTGGTGATTGAGGTGTGGAGCTGTCTTTTCATTGAGGAGTGAGCTGCTGAATGCAAATAGCATATTTGTAATCATCCGGCAATCATCATGCAGTCGGAGTCCAATCACCATTGTCATCTGGCTTCTCTCTTAACGTTATGATGTTAAAATAATAAAATCAAAACAAGTAAATGCAGCCTTTGCAAGAGGGGTTGAAATCGAGTCACAACGTTGTGTTAAGACTTAAAAAAGAGCTTAATAGCACAAAGTCAAAATCATGTAGTGAAGCTAACCTCTATAGAGCCAGATGTTTGTGGTGAGGAGGCCACAGGAGAAGCTGAAATCCTGTGTAATTATCACTCCCTGTGGAAATTAAGGCTGACCTTTCTAAGTGGGGAGCTGCTAATAGAATTCAGGGAAGGAATAACTCACTCACATATTCACTCATAATGTCCCGTCAGCAATTTTACAGCTGATTTAAGGCAAGAAGTGAGGATGGGAAATGTTCTCCCAGTCTTTTCTTCTGAGTTGATAAAATTTCTCCGCTGCAAGTGAATAAAATGGCATCTGGGGGCGTGAGGAATGTCTATAAAAATGTGAAAATAAAGAAGGGCATAAAAAAAAAGAAAAAATACAACATCTGATGCCAGAGAGACTTTAACTAGGGACTACCACTTTGGCGTTGGCTGAACTGCCGCCCATGCATTTTGTCGGATGCGTCTAAGTGAGGCACTTTCCAGATAATCATTTGACAAGCTGCAGCAGCCCTATTTTTAATTGGCCAGCGTAAAATGTGTATTCGAGGGAGGTCACTCTGTGTCGAAATGAATTCTTGATTTGGAGAAAATGTTCATTTTCACCTTAATACACAACCACACATATGCATGAATCTTTATAAACCTGTATGCGTGGAAAGGCAACATATCCACACACATACTGTATGAACATGCGCTCACATTAATATACTTACACAGACCTAGAAAAGGCTTACATACTATTTTTGCCCTTGGCACCCATAATTCTCTGCTGATTACACCAAGTGTGGTTTAATGGAAGCCCCAATAACCCAGGCTGGAGAACACATCACCAGCGCACACGCACACACACACACACACACACACACACACACACACACACACACACACACACACACAGTGAGAGGCTAGAGAGCAGTGCTGTCAGATAGAGACAGAAAGAGGACGGAGAGATTAAATTCTGCCGAGAGTTTTTTGTCTGTGAGATTGGTTCTTAACGTCCCCGGCTCCCTTCACACTCCCTGTTAGTGAGGTGAAGAAGAGAGGGGACGGAGGGAGAGCTGGAAAAAATAGGAAACTTCAACAGAGACAGTACTCGGAGGATACTTAACAATGTTATTAATCCATTAATCCTTGTTTGACATTTGCCAATGTATCACCCCTGATTGCTCTTTCTTTCAGAGCTGCAGGCCACAGTAGGTGTATGTATGTGTGTGTACGTCTGCTCTTTTCCTTATTAGCTTTCCCATTGTCCTCACAGGAATGGAAAGATGACGAAAAACCTGCCAGAGTAAGAACATTAAGTTTGTCTCCAACTGCACAAGGTTTAGTACAGGGTCAAAAAGTTCAGGGTTAATGCAATAAATAGTTTCTGAGAGATTGGTCTGTGGCTCATTTTAGCTATAGACACTAAAATCATCCTTGTGCTTTACAGTATGTTGAGTAACAGTATTATCTCACTTCAGAGAAAATGATAGCTTAATGGCAGCAGCTCTCAAGTTAAATGGCGAGTAATTTTAGAAGGTCTTTAAAACGGTCTGCTTTTGTGAGAAATAAAATAGGCATGAATGGAGAAAAAACAAAACAAGCAAACAAAAAAAAAAGACTTTTTGGAATTGCCAGGGGCTTCTTTCTCTTTCTCTTCCTCTTTTCCTGGTTGTTCATCTGAAACCCCATAAACAATATTTATAAGTATTTTAAAGCAGCAGCTATAGATTTTCCGGCTGTTTGGGGGCAGAAGAACAAGCAGTGAACCCAACGCTGACATATTATTATCACCTTATAAAGTTGTTAGTATTAATATGATAGCAAACAGTTGCTTATTTACACAGCCAGCAGACAAGGGGCAATGTAAGTATTCACCTGGAGACCTTTTTCTGGCTACAAAAGTATTTTAAGCCCAATAATCACTTTCTTCTAGCTCTTTTTTGTCTCCTCCAAATCCTGAGGGAAAACGTGGCTCTTCAGCTGCTAAATGATCTACCATCCTCATTAGCTAGTTGCTAAGTTTGTCAGTGTGCCAGTTGGTACTGGTTAGGCAGTGTACAGTGGGTTGGGAGCTTTTTTTTAAAAACTAAAAACATCTGCCTTCTGCTGCTTCCAACTAGGCTGATGAGAGCCATGAAACAAAACATTTAAGTTGCAGACAGTATAACCAAAACAAAGAGCTGTAAGATGCTAAAATGCTCTATAGAGCTGAGAAAAATTGAAGTAAGGTGATATTTCTCTCCAGGTTTGTCAATAGCAGCGATCCTTTACACTTACATAGTCATGATCTATGAGCTATCATGATGATTTGATCGATTGTTAATATAAAATATTTCTTAATGTAGCTTTTAAAATAATGCTTGTTGATCTCTAAGATAGTCCTAACGTGTTTAAGTGTTTTTATGGTGCATTTGAGAATCTAATAGGCACACATCATTTTGGTTAATAATTCTCATTATTTAAAGCCACTGTGTTTAATGTTTAGGTGGGTACAGAATCCTCAAAGTGATTCTAATGGCAGGAATTGTTGTTTGGAGAAAAATTGGGTCGAAAATAACATGGAAACTTTAACATTAACATGGAAACTGAACAACAGGTTAATCTCTCCAAAATGTTGTGTATTTAGGGTGGGATTTCTGTAAACCAGTGCACACAGTACAAACTACTGTCAGTAAGTGCTTATCTATAGATAACCACTTACGATACACGAACACTCGCAGATGAGGTGAATGACGTTGATTATTGGGATAAATTAGATGGCAAGTGAACAGTTATTTGTAGGTGTGAAGACCTTAGAAAGTTTTACAAGGGCCAAATTGTTATTGCCAGTTGACTGGGTCAGAGCATCTCCAGAGCGGCAAAGCTTTCGGGGGGGCTCCCAGTCAGCAGTGGTGATTGACTACCGACAGTGTTCCGAGGAGGGACAAACCATGAAGCGGCGACAGGGTGTCTGGGGATGTGCTGGAACAAGTCTGACCTGTGGTGTCTCCACCTCGTAACTTACAGGACTTAAAGGATCTCCTGCTAACATCTCGGTGCCAGACACCACCGGGTACCTTCAGAGGTCCAGCGCTTGTCAGGTCGGAGCTGCTTTGATGGCACAGGACCAACATCGATTAGGCAGGGATGGTCATAATGTTTCAGCTCATCAGTGTATACTGTTTATCCTGGGTTATATGAATCAAATAAGTTATTAATAAGTACATTTGGAGGTTTTTTTTTTTTTTTAAATTTTGACTAAGTTTGAACTTACAGTCAGATGACATCTAGCTCTTCCTTCTACAGAAGATGACTGCACTTATTGTAAATGCGTCTGCCAAACGAAAGCAATGTAATGTAACTGATTCTTCTAAGATTGATGATGATGATCAACAAGTAGCCGGGATAAATGTATATTTAAGTGTCATCTCATATACAGAATGTACTCCCAGCTTCAGTTATTGATACTATGTATAAGTAATAGGCTATACAGTAAATATATAAAAAAAAACAAACTCTGTTCTGCATTTGGTCATACTCTATTTCCACTGCTGTTTTTGGTCTCTCAGTCCACCACGCACATGAGTTTCCACAGTTGTTCAACATGTTTTCCCCTGAAGCTTAGCGTCATTTGTCACAGTCACACAGCGTTTGTCACAGTCTGCAGTAAAATATAATGATGTTTAGAGGCAGAATGTTGAAAGGCTCATCACACACATTGTTCTTTTTTTCTTTTTTGCTCCTTTTTTTTGAATTATGGCAAAAACTGTAAGCCAGCCCCTTGAATTGTAAACGAGGAATCCTGCTATTCCAGGACCGCTTGCTGGTTAGTCTGAGGCGTTGAGGCTATGGGTGTGACCTGTCTGTCTACTATATGTGTTTCAGTTGTTAGAGTAGAAAATAATCAGGGTTGTGTGGTGGGGATGGGTTAGGGGTGTGTGTGTGTGTGTGTGTGTGTGTGTGTGTGTGTGTGTGTGTGTGTGTGTGTGTGTGTGTGTGTGTGTGTGCGAGAGAGGGTGAGAGGGGCCTGTTATAAAATAGAAAATTGAAAGCTCTGTTGTAATCTCCAGTCCTATCAACTCTCAATCCTTGTCTTGATATCGGAAGCCCAACACACAGATGTGCCAATGCACACATGCACAGCTGAAAGCGCACAACTTGGCTCCTCTCTCTCTCTCTCTCTCTCTCTCTCTCACTCTTCCCTAAATCCCTGAACTGTCATTTCACACACACACAAACACACACGCACGCACACACACACACACATACGCTGCAGAAAAAGACAGCTTAGGGATGGTGTTTGGTTTCATTATCAGCGACACCTCTGTTGTGGAATGACAGGTTACGGGTGTTGAATTTAGAAAGCTCGGACTCATCATGAGCCAACATGCACATGCGCTTGCACGCACACATGCACACGATCTCTGGCATCTCTTGTGATTGGTGTTATAGCGGTGACAGTAAAACGATGAGGCATTAGAAATGAATGAGCAGAGAGAGTAATGACGGTACTGTCAGAGCTGGCTGGCAGGCGAGCGAGCTGATTGCCATACAAGCAATTTACTTGTTTGATTGACTGACACACAATTTATGCCAGGCTGAGATTGAATTCAGGCCTGTCTTCGATGTTTATGCAATAAACTTTCAGTCATGATCGATCATCTAATGACATTTCTTTATTACAAATTAATTTTCATAATATTTACAAGTCTCAAATTGGGGTCCAGAGAGATCCGATCACACACTTCTTATCAGTGTCTTTCATTGGGGATATACTCTGAGGGCCCCTGGACTGCTACATGACTCTTCTTTGTTTATGATTTATTTAATTGCAGTCAGTTTAACAGTGGCACCACTGGGGCTTTGATTCCTTTGATCTGCGCCATTAAAAACAGCCCCATGCATTATGTAGAGCCTGTTTGGTGTGTAAACGATGTTTAAGAAAGCTAATAATTATTCTGTCTGTCTCATATTTCATCATTTATTCATAGGAGATCTGAGAATTCCAACACGGGGGCCCTTTGCTTTTGCTCTCTTTTGATTTATTAACCACCTAGATAGTCCTAATTAGGGAACTTTCTGGAATAGTTTCAAAAATGGAAACACAATGATTGCTTCTCCTTGTCTGTTCTCCCGTTTTTGTCACTGACACACAGCTGCAATGAGCTAATTTGCACCAATATCAGACAACACTGAGCGCTCAGATGACAAGCTGTTTTTGTGTAAAGACGTGGAAAGTAAACAGCAAATCTGAATGTATAATATTATCCAATTAGTTCCAATTATCGCATACTGTCACATATTTGTCTTAACCTGCAGGTTTTGATTTGATGGAAGATGGATGACACGAGGTCTGAAATGTGTTGGAGGCTTGAGATTGCCCAGAAGAGCAATGCTGGATTCATTAGCTGGCATCTGGTCATTAATGAAAATGTGGGCAGTGGAATGAAAGAACACTTTCAGAGGCCTGGGGTGAGTCTCTCAGGGTTTTTTTATTAGTTCATTTTTTGGCAAAATGATATGAGAGTTGATACATGTGCCTTTTTTTAAAGATGTCATTTCCCTCCCACCTGATTACTGACAAAAACTTGCCTTTCGCGTCAAACTTAAATGTAACTTTACTACTTTTGCTAAGAAATCAGTATATACATCTTTGCCGTTTGTTTTGACTTGTGTACTTATGTGGTCAAAACTGTAATGACCAAAAACCACCACTAGAATTCAATGGACCACAAGGACAGTTAAGCAACTGGGGGCAGACGTTGAGAGACAGCTAATGCTAGTCAGCTATTTGCATAATGCAGGGCGAAAACAGCACTGAGCGTGCAGCAGTTCTCCTCCCAAATGTTGGATGTTGTGAAGGAAGAGAAGTCTTAAATCAGGTTATACAGGATTATGAAGTTCTCCAGTCAGGAGCCATCCATGGAAACTGACAGCACGTCTCCTGACAACTCTAACCCCCAAATTTCAGTTAGCTGTTGCAAAAGGTAACACCACCCAGAGGCCTGAGGCTTAGATGCTGTTTTCACTGATGTCTAAAAACGGTTTTATCCTCCTTTGAAAAATGGAAAATTGTGCACAACGTCTGTAGGATCATTTCAGTTTATATTTCCTTACACGAAAAGTGAGGAGAATTCAGATTTCAGTTTGACTTTAATTCAAAGTGAATAAATAAATCTCAAAGTATATGTTAGTCTCACATGATGGGATTGTGAAATGAAGCAGCTCCCATCTTGTTTCTACCTTGTGTGGGAGTTAGAGAGATTTTCATACTCTGAGTTTCTACACTTGCGCTACAGCACCTGCTAACGCACTGTGCCCTGTGTAGCAAATGATGATAAATTGAGTCTTGACCTTGTCCTCTGTGCAAGCCTCTTCACTGTAATGAGAGACGCTCCACTACGCAAATGCCAGTAATTACACACACACACACACACACACACACACACACACACACACACACACACACACACACACACACACACACACACACACGTACACGCATACATGTGCGCACACACCCCCAAACTCAAAGCTTTAATTATTCACAACAAAAAACCCAAAATAGCTTCACGGATAGAGTATCTATTTTTACTCCAAAGTCGGCTGATCTTTGCGAGCTGTTTCCCACAACGCACCGAAATCTGTCATCAGCAGCAATCATTAGGGCGGCTTCGGAAAGGATTTTTGAAAAGAGAAGGGTGTTAGCAGATGTAAACACACTGCACACAGAGGGATCTATCCAAAGATAATGTAAGACTGTGTTGACAGAGCTTTTGTTTGTATCTTTGTCCTGGTAACGCGGTGGAAAGAGAGCTTCGGCGTGGGTGCCAGTTCATGTTGCAGACGCTGTAACTGTAACTTGTAGGCCTTTGTTTTCTGACGGCTCGTGTAGATGAAGAGGATTGCTCTCTGATTACACTGACAACCCTGAAGCTTCATTACAGCAGCATCTTTTTGTTGTAAATAAACACCTGGGAGAGATGACATACAGAGAAAGGGAGGCATGGAGACAGAAAGCAGATGAAGACAGCTGACAGCCAGGATGTGAAAACATATCTGCGGGGTTTTTAAAAAAAAAAAAAAGAAACACACATCCTGTTTGTGTTTTTGCTATTTGCAGTAAGAAACAAACAAATCATTAAAAATGTATCTTCTCTCTCGAAGCAGGTTAGTTAAACCACATTCAGAACACAGCTTGTGCTCCACACCACTGTGGTATGCGGTGCAATCCGAGCTTGTCTCAGTGATTACATGATTAATCAAGCCAACCAAGAGCGGCCATAATGATCACATCCCACTACCACCATGTTTCACACTGATAATGAACCATTCATTTGAGCTAATTTGCTATGGGAATCTAGTAATCTTCCCCTTGAGTTGAGACGGAAAATGAGCCATCGTAATCTTCTTATTGAGTTCACTGTGTTTGTTTCTGTGTGTATGAGTGTGTGCTTGGTTGGATGTGTGTGTGAATAAATGAAAGTCAGCACATTTCCCTCTCCCGTGAGAAGGGAGGTTACAGTCCAGGGTACGAAAGCAGGACTCCGTGTTATCTGAAGAGGTGGTGATTGATTTACACCGGGTCATTCGGGGATTATAACGCCACTATGATTCTCTCCTTTTGTCTGTCTTAGATTTCTTATTGTTTTTATAAATGTGTAATAAATTGCACTGTCACAGACGTCAGAAGGGCCACTTTGCTTAAGTTGTGTGTCTAGCTGTTGGCTTCAACCGGAGCTGTGGCCGAATGTTGGCCTCACAGGGCCTCGTGTTTTGGTTTTAATAACCCTTATCTTCATCCACACGAGCATCGTGGCTCTGCGGATGTCGATGCTGGTTGGGCGGTCTGTTCGTCAGTCCAGCACTTTAATCCAGACTGAAACAGCTCAACAGATATTTGATGGAATGCCATGAAATTTGGCCAAGACATTCATGTCCCCTTCTGGATGAATTTCAATAATTATGCTGATCCCATGCAGCAGCGAGAGCATGACATTCACTCGAGTGCCGTACTTGAGTACAATTTTGAGGTACTTCAGTAATTCCATTTTATGCTCTTTTATACTTCTACTCTATTAAATTTCAGAGGGAAGTATTGCACTTTTTACACCACTAGATTTACACTGTTCAGCCACAACATTAAAACCAGTAAGTATCGTGTATTTGACTGCTTACTTTGCAGATTAAGATTACTTATACAAAATATATTCAACAAATTAATTTTGTTATCGGCCTACTATTATAGATTAAGCTAACCAGCAGTATAGGAGGTCAATAAAATTAGCCCCACCTTTACCAGCTGCAACATTAAAGTCATGTTTACACATTAATGCTTCAGTAATTTTAATCAATTTTCTATAGTGCATATTTTTCTGAAATGGTCTAATCTGTGTAATTAGTACTTTTACTTTTGGTACTTTAAGTACATTTTGCTGTTTGTCTACTCAAGTAAAATTTTTACACGTTTCTACATGTCTTATTGGTTATTTTGCTGAAGTAGGAGATCTCAGTACTTCTTCCGTCACTTACTTTTCTTTTAGTGCCGTCATCAGGTCCAAATTTGAATTTGTCCAATACTTCGCCAGCTGTGCTTTGTTATTTAGTTCCAATCCACAAATGTTAGCATGCTAATACGTTACACTGACATGGTAAACATTGTACCTACTAAACATAGCATGATAGCAATTGTGATTGTGAGTATGTTAGCATGCTGATGTTTAGCTCAAAGTACTGCTGTGCCTAAATGCCGCCTCACAGAAAGCTGCTAGCTTGGCCATAGACTCTTAGTGCTTTTTTACTAAACAGTTATTTATTTAAACGTATATATTTTGCTTTTGCATTCTCCCCGGCTGAAGCTCCTTCTGTTTAAACTGTCAGCAGCCAGAGCATGACCTGTTACACAGCAATGAGCTGAGGACCGACAGAAAGAGGAAAACCAAAGTTTGAAATATTAAAAGTATTTGCACACATTGGTGCCTCTGAACAAACTATGTAGGTTCACCGTATCCGATGATAGGAATTCATGCTGGATTACACAGCTCCTTTTGCTGAGTTTTTCAGTAAGAAAGCAAAGAAAGTGACTGTCATCCAAATTAATCCATGTCTGGTGGGTTCATCTTGTTTGTTTGACTTACAATAGTTCAGGCTTTTCCTGTAGTGCTGCCATAATAAAATGTGACAACAGCAAAGCTAGAATTATAATTTTATTTATAGCAGCAGGTGATGAATGGAGACAATGTAGACCACATCAGACATGCGTAATGTTGGTTAGGAAATTTATAGTACTTCTAGTACATACACAGATTGAAAAAAAAAGCAAGCGTCAATACTATTCTTTTTTGTTTGTTTGTTTGTTTCTAGGACATTTCTAGGACTTCGAACTGCATTTTACGGAAACTGTGCCAGGCAGCTTGAACTGGAGTAGCTACAGATGGATGACAAACTAACAGTTCAGCAGTGAGATCATTTGAAGGTTCAAAATATTTCTCTGTCATGTCAGGAGGATTATTAAAGCTCTAGCTGCGTGATTATTAGCAAAATAATGCAGGCAGCAATCATGGAAATACACCTCTGTATTTTAGTATTTACTGTAGTTATTGTTTTGTTTCATAGATAAGCATAGGTACAGGAATGTTGGTGTTTCTTGAAATATGAATCTTTTCTTCAAGCAGTTTTTTTTCCTCCAAAATATGGGAAAACTAGCATATGATTCAAACTTTATATTTTTTTAGGTCTTGTGCAAGATAGTAAAGCAATAACAATAAAAGACCTGCACTACCTGCTAGGCTGTCAAAAAGTCATTCACTGCGTTTCTTAGCATCAGCCTGCTTTTTACATACAGGTGTCTAATGAACATTAGTGTTAGCTAGGAACAGATCGAAAGAAGTGAAATGAGTAAAACCCACACACCGTTCTGTAATCACTGATAATCTAATCATCTAAATATCAAAATAATACTGTAACCAACACATAGCGAGAGTGCAGATCAGCGTGCTGATTCCTCTTTCAGTCTGTCCGTTCTGTAAATGTGACTGTTAAATTCACTATAAGGTAGCCAGAGCCAGCTAGCCACATGGAGTTGGAATTGGAGATATGGTACCTACGAAAGCAGGGGTATATATTGTGTAACTATTCATGTCGCAGCAGTGTACAGGACTGTCAAGACTCAATACAGCTAATACAGCCATCAATCATCTATGTTGCTTTTTATAAACCTTTTTGTGCACGTTGTAATTCCTACTGATTATGTAAAATATCTGAATGAATCAAATTAATACTGACATATTGTCCAGTCCGGGGTGATGTATATTGATTTTTGGAGTGTGTATAATTATCTTATGGAATTCCATTAATTGTGAGTGAAATTTGTCTATTCTTTCAGAGACCTGTGCATCTAATGCTTAATGTTTAATGCTTTTAAAGGGGCTCGCAAACAGTATTAAGCTTTTATGTAATTGATCATTACTGTAGCTCGCCTGAGTCAACCTGCTGACTCTGTATTCCTTCTCTTAGTAATTTATTCAGTCTCTTTTCCTCATTGTGATGCGCCTGGTTTGTGCTACCACCAGTGGTCACATTCATATGCATTTATGGCTAGTCTGGGGAAATAGGGCCCAAGTTGTCTAATAAGCTGGCACTTGGCGTCCCTCCTTTTTGGGCATTTTAAATGCCTTTATTTGATAGTTGAAAGTAGAGATATGACAGGAAATGAGGAGAGAAAGAGTTGAAGAATGATATGCAACAAAGGTCCTGGCTGGACCTGAACTACGGATGTTGTGGTTAAGGGTCCTTAACCCTTAAGCCACCAGGGCACCCTGCCTGTGGGGTTTACTTGAGGAATAAACACAATTTTTTCCAAAAGATATTACCGGCATTTGGTGTTTTGATGGTATTGGTAGAGAACTCTGTCTAACATATTGCTCCAAAATCTCCTGTAGGTCTTCAGCTGGTTTGAGATGTGGCGAATGTGAATTTTATATCATACTATAGCATTAATGCTATATCAAAATTTCTTTTAATTGTTCAATTCTACTATTGTTTATGCATAGCTCTGTGCAAGGCCCGGATCAGTTACATGCTGTCTTGAAGAATGTTTAACATCAGGCCTGAATGTACAGTAACCCTTTATTAGAACCAGTGTTTGTACATTTACAGAGAAACTTTATCAATTATAGTATTTGTACATTCAATCGCTAAAAATGCTGATGAGCAAAGATTATGAAGGAGATGATGATGAGAACTAACACTTGTGTAAATAATGATGATGATGGCAGAGGGGCTGACAGTGTGGGCGACATTGATAATGATGAGGGGGAAGTGGATAAAAATCGATAAAACAACTCCGGAAAACGGCTGCAAGTGATATCTTGAGTTTTCAGCCGGCGGCGGTACTTCCACCATTCTCTCTTCCTTAACATCACACTCTCATCTCCCAATCTGCAGACGAGGGGAATTGTCCCATCACTTCTGCTGAGTGGGCAGCCATTTCAAAGTATCAATTGGACACGTGTCAGAAGAAAGTTTTGCTGCCAAAGCAGCACCTTTCAGAACATATGAGCCCTCCCGAATGAATGAATCGTCCCCTCTTTCCTCCCTTTCCCTTTTCGCCCATCTCCTGCTTTTCATTCCCCTGTGCCGCAGAGGAAGGACGAGTGCTACTGAGAACAGTTTGAGTGATGAGAGAGATAAGTGGCAGAGATGCTTTGGAAGTGGGGACTCGGCGCTAGCAGAACAGTGTGTGTATGTGTGCGAGCGCATAAAGGTGTGTGTTAGGGAGGTAGAAAGAGGGAGAGGCGGGGAGCGGGAAGGAGAAAGACTTAAGGTGACAGATGTCAGTAGCCTGGCGATGAGGAACATGATAAGCAGCCTTCCTGTCATTCAGATGTACAGACCATGACATCCATCGAGCGAGCAGCTCAAACCACGCTGTTGTTTGTACAAGCAGAGACCAGAACAGAACATAAAACCACCACCAACTTGCCTGCTGCACACTGAAAATAAACTTTTCAAAAGGCTTTTCTGAGCTCAGAGATATATTTCTTCACAGACTTTTTTCATTTAGTTCTGCAAAAGAAAACTCAGAAAGTCACGGAGATAAATGAATTCAAAAGGAACCTTGTAGCGCATTCTTTTTCCACGAATGGAAGATTAGGAGGTCGGGACCTGTTCATTTGAGCTCCTCTCTGTTTCTGCTGAGGCAGGGTAGTGTGGTTTCTGAGTCAAATTAATCATCAGAAAACCGCAGAGCAAAATACAGCATTTAGAGGAATTTTTATGCTTTTACATCAGGAACTGATGTGTATTATGAAGTAGTACATCAAAATATTGAGATAGCAAAATGACAACGACAGCCACCATCTACTGCTGCAGTAGGATTTTGCATCGTACTGTATATGTCTGCTTAAATCAATTCACTATCCAAAGTTTCTTACATGACCTTAGTGGAAACTGTTAAAGATTGGTCATTAATTGGTAACACAAATAGTACCAGTAAAAAAATGTTTCAGTTGCAAGAGTTTAAATATAACGGCTGTGTAAAATCAATGAAAATCAATGAAAATCAATGAAAATAGGAGCAAATCAAATCAAAGCTATTTACCTTGATTATTATTAAATAAGTTAGAGGTTGAAGCTAACCAAGCTATGCAAGACCTGGTTTTGATCTTTTTTAGGTTAAATCATGATCTTCCCCGGTGATTTGATCAAATAGATGTAAATATCAACGTGTTTCACTTCTGATCATTCAGTGGGATCATTTCTCCAGGAAAAGCAATGTAAGGAGAAGGGGTGTTGAGGTAGATATACAGTATTGAGTTTTTGTCAATATAACTTTTCCTCTCTGGTAGACATTGGGTGCTAGAATAATCCTTTGACAGAGAGAAAAGTTTTTAGCTAGCTACAGGCAATTTGTTAGCGTTTCAGCCCTTGGTTGCATATTAACACTGATTGTTTTCCCTCAATTTGCTGTAGTTTTCGAAGTATTACGAATTCCCCTCTGTCTCTGTACTGGTTTGTGCATCCCGTCTCCTACCAACGGTAAACGATGGTTTCTTTTAACCATGACTATGAGCTTTCCCTAACCTTGACCAAGAAGGTTTGGTTGACTAAACTCAACTAAAGCTCAACCATAGAGTTGGCAGATCATAGAACGCTCACAGAGAGTTTTTGTAATGGTCAAATGGGTTGCTTTGAAAGGCAAGACAAATGACTGTTTAGGTATGAAGACTTTTTCTAAATACCAGTATTTGGGGTTTGGAGGGGTTGTAATTTTGGACTTTGTTGTATAAATCAGTCAAATCATTTGTGCAATGGAAAGAAGTTTTAACACCAGATGCGCATTGGGTTTTTGGAAGACTAAAACACAACTGCTTGTGCAAAGTATGTGTGCAACCTTCTGGGTTGGCCCAAGCATGCACACTGAGAACAGACTTGATCGAATAAAGGCTCCGCATTACACCCGTAATATCTGCCCACTTGCGCTGATCCAATGAACCAAGAAGCTGCTAAAGTGTGTTTTTCTCATAGAGGGAGCAGATACGTCACATGCAGCCATAGATTTGTGCGACCATATACACTATACACTATACGCTGTATGTCATGCCATCTGCACAGGACCCCCGGCAATTGCTGTTCAGCCAAGACTCTCTAATTTGCAAAACAGCCACACATGCCCACTTTCTCTCCCTCTCCTATTATTTGTTTTCTCTCATACAAATGCGCTCTAAATCTCCTCTCCTCGTATAATAAATGTATACATACACCTTGTAATATCTCTTAGGCGGTAATTTTCCTGCACCATAAAATGAGTCATTTGTCTCCTCTATATTTTTCCGCTCTCAGCCAGTGGGGAAGGAGGAGCCCACTGCAAGAGCACTGCTGCTGAGATTAAAACCTGATGGAGGGTGTCTGAGCAATGTATGTGTGTGGAGGTGAATGTGTGTTGTGTATATGTTTGTGTGGACGAAAGAAAGACGGCGGGAGGGAAAGAGGGGATTAAACCTGTGTCTTGGGGTCTCTTTTCGATGTCAGGGAGGTGCTGGAGAGGAGGAGTGGAAGTGCTGACAGGGCAGTCTCACTCTTGCATGATATGGACACTCACACACAAACACACACACACACACACACCCACACACACACACACACACACACAGTCAACACATACATCCCCCACACACACACGCACAGAGGCACCCGACTCTTCTTTCGCATTATTTCTGAATTGCTGCCATTATTTCTTGTTTTACACCTTGCATCAACTGAGTGCCAGGAAGAGAGCTGCGCATTGGTGAGTTAAGAAAAGCGAAAAGAGGCAAAGAGTAGCAAAATGTTGCCATGAAAGAAAGAGAGCGTCAGAGAAGCAGGTAGATATAATACGTGACAGTGAGTGTGGTGGAACAAAGAACAGACTGGAGTAAAGAGCAGAAAAAGATACAAGACAGAAAAAAATACAGAAAGTTTCTATCTTTTCTACCCCGCAAATGCTGCAGCGGTTGGCAGGTGGACTGGTGGACTGTCAAAAAAATCCATAAAGTTTTTACCGGCCTTGTCTGTCTCTTTGCCAGTCCTCTGTGCGTACCTGTCATTCGGGTTTGTGCACTGGGCTCACTGGCCAATCACTACAAAGTTTCCCCCAACCACCCAATCCCGAGTTATGACTGATCATTTTAGGCCCTTTCATATCTGGAAAGTCAAGGTCATCATTTCCTAGTACTGAAATGCAGCTACTTGAATACTGAATATTTGAGAAAAGAGAATCACTTCACTTCTCTGTTGAGGGCTGTGTAAATTGACTTTCGATTAAGGTAACTGAGGCTATAGGGAGGTCTTTTACTTCCCATGCTGTTCATGAAACCACTGTTGAAATTGTTTCACAAGAGATTGCAAGCCATTATCATCTTAGTATCGTTGGGAAGTTATGAGGGAATAGCATTCCCAACTTGGGGCCTGCACAGTGGACACATTGCTGTTTATTGTATGACCATTTAGTGAAATTAAAGCCTAATGACTCCCAGTAGAAGTCTGCCACACACTTATATATCTACCATTATGTTAAGTAGTTTACAATTGATAGCGAGAAGTTATCCTTTAGTTTTAATGGGAAGAGTGAATTATGTAGTTTTGGTGTCCGGTACTTTCATAATAATTCCAAGGGAAGCTTCTTACAAGGAAATACATAGTTAGTGATTGGAGAAACTGACAGATCCATTTAAACCAAAGTAAATATGCAATTTTTTTTGGAAACTTTGTGGAATTGTTTGTTTGCTCTTTGACAAATTTTCGTCTCTTATAGCTACTACAGATTTACATAGTCCTATCTAGAAACCTTCCTAAGAATTTACAGTTACATCAGTGCCTTCAACCAACATATTTTGTGTGGAATATGCATTGATATTTGGATTCTTGGCTCTGACTCTTCTCACTTCTTACAAGGAAACATCAAACTCAGCATCACACGTGGTGGGGAGTGATGATACACTCCCCCAATGGCATTTTTAGGAAATTATTAATTCAATTCAGTTTTACTTAAACAGAGCCAAATCATAACATACAGTACCTCAAGGAACTTTGCAGAGTAAGGTCAAGACCTTACAAGACTATAGAGAGAAACACAACAATTCCCACCATGAGCAAGCACTTGGTGACAGTGGAGAGGAAAAACTCCCTTTTAACCTCTTAAGGAAGAAACCTGTGACAGAACTGGACTCAGGAGAGAAATGGGGTAGAGAGGAGAAGGAGGGAGGAGAGGGGGAGAGAGAAGAGAAAGAGACCAGGAACAGCTGTATATACTGTTGTATCAGAGCACAAACTAACTTGTTTTGTATAATAGTAATAATAATAACAGTGATAATAATAGGAGAGAGGACAGAGAGGAAAAGCACAACCTACAGGAGAGAGAAGACACAAAGTTAATTACATGCAGTAGTGTGATATAAAGGCATGGGGAGAGAGAAAGAGAGAGAGAGAGCAGAGAGAAGTGTTCAGTGCATCATGGGAGTTCCCCCTGCAGCCTCAGTCTATAGCAACGTGGGAGGGAGGGATATTCAGGGCCCACCTGAGTCAGCCTCAACTATAAGCTGTATCAAAGAGGAAAGTTTGAAGTCTAATCTTAAATTTAGAGAGGGTGTCTGCCTCCTGAACCCAGACTAGGAGCCCGTTCCATAGGAGAGGAGCCTGATGGCTGAAGGCTCTGCCTCCCATTCTACCCATGAAAACTCCATGAGTGAGCCTGCGTTCTGGGAGTGTAGTGGTCTAGCGGGGTAATAGGGAACTATGAGCTCTTTAAGATACGATGGAGCTTGGTCATTAAGGCTTTTGTAGGTGAGGAGAGGGATTTTGAATTCTATTCTGGATTATACAGGGAGACAATGCAGAGAAGCTTAAATGGGAGAAAATTTGATCTCTGTTACTACTCGTACTGCAGCATTTTGGATCAACTGGAGGCTTTTCACATGGTTATTGGGACATCCTGATAATAAGGACTTACAGTAGTCCATTCTGGAGGCATTACAGTGGATTCTACGGTTACTGTACAGGACAATACACCTGTGCCAGTTTTTGGAAGGAGGTGATGAATTTTTTTCTCTAATAGTTACAATTTTGTTTGTAAAGAAGCACATGAAGTCATTATTACTGAGAGTCGAAGGAATATATGGCTCACTAGAGCTATGACTGTCAGCCTGGCTACAGTGCTGAAAAGAAACCTGGGGTCGTTCTTATTTTCTTCTATTAGTAGTGAAGAATAGGTGGTTCTGGCATTACACAAAGCTTTTTTATACGTTATTAGAGTATCTTTTCGGACTAGGCGAAATTCTTCTAGATTGATGGAATACCACTACCTTCCTAGCTTTCTAGCTTTCTGCTAAGAACTAACTCAGATAAAAAGTCTGAGCAAGGTGTAGGTTGACGAGATACAGTAATGAGTACAACTGGTTTTTGCGTTTTCCAGTGTGGGTGTGGAAGAGTAAGAGTAAGGCTTTAAATGAGTTATGACTAAGTTAAGGGTCTAAGGTTGATTAATAAGCTGGAGTGGAAAATTGCTGCTTCTCCTCGGCCTGTGCTTCGAGGAATGTGGGGGTCTTGATTCATTTAGACTAACATGTTCTTCTTACTACAACCAGAATAAAGCAATGTGATAATCAGTCATCAAATCATTGACTAACAGGGACCTACTCAGAAACTTTGGGGCCCCTTAAGTAAAGTGTTGCATTTTTTTGTATTGCTCAGGTGTCTAATATTTGTCTAGTATTTCAGTGGCATTTGTAAGCCTCCTGTTTAATGTGGTTGTCTATCCCTGCTGGAGAGCATCAACATTTCGCTTGCTCTTGCTGTGTCTGTGTTTGGTAGACCCTGTGTGTTACCAGGATTTCCAGCCCTCCTAACCACATTAAATAATTTAGCTGTTTTTGTGATGTGTATGTTTGCAGTCCAGGCAGCAACTACTGTGTGTGGCTTCTTTGGAGAAGTGATTCTTGGAAACTTTTTCCCTCTAATTATGAGGACATTCCTGTTCTGGCTGTCTGTGTTGTCCATCAAACTATGAGAAAAACGTTAGTGCTAATTACATCAAAAGAGAAATCCGTATTGTCCTTCTCTGAAAAGCTTGTCCCACAGTATCTTCATCTGCCAGTATGAGTTTGGCGGACATGTTTACCACGTTATTAGTGTATCATACTAAACAGCCAAATTATGGTTCATCTGTATGCAGTTGCCATTACCAGCCAAGTTATCCATGTTTAGCATGTTCACCCACAGCAAATTATGTATTGTTTCATAATGTATGTACATACTGAAACACAGTGCTGGCTTTTCTCAGTTGAAAATGTTGTTTTTCTTCAGTTAATATTTTGATGAAAGGCTTGGAGCCCACATCTGCACTCTCTCTATGTTGGCATCAGTAGCACAGTCGAACAAAAACAGTCTACGCTGAAACTCAATGCAGCACTGTGACTCGCTGTTGGGAAACTGGTGCACAGAATACTCAGGTGGCTCCCAGTGGCTCAGTCTAACAGAACTTCTCCTGGAAGTGAAGTGAAGCTGAGAAACTGCCTCACCTTTTATTATTTTCTCATAGGTGGACTCATAGCCAACATTTATCCCCTCTGACACTGACAGTGTTTCATATGAAGATATCCATAATGTCAACTGTGTATTTAAGGAATTCATTTTGGCCGTCCACTGACTGAGAAGCAGTGATGCTCCGATAGGCTTTCTGAGGACAAAGTGACACGTACCTGAACCAAACTCTGCTTCTTGTTTTCCACATTCCAATAATGTCAGAATGTGTCAGTGCATAGTGAGGGTACTGTACACTAAGCGGCCATTGCTGCTTATAGTAATATATTGAGTGTGGATGTTATAGGCATGACACCTCTATTGGATGACACTTCAGTGGACACTTCACATATATTCTGATTCTCTATTCAAATTTCTTGTTTTGGATGACTGGTTTTTATGGTCTTTTTTTTCATTGTCACTTTTCAAATGACTCTTAAGGCACAAAATATTTGAATATTTTGGAATGAAACTCTTTGAAACACTTGAAGTTTAACTTATGGTCAATGGTGAAACAAAGGTTTTTGACTTGTTCCTTGTTTCTAAGTGACAGTGACCTGAGGTAAGCCGGTTGTCCTTCTCAGATTTTCCTCTACTAACTTATAACTCAGTCTTATCTCACATAAAACTGATAATAGACAATTATACATGATACCTGTGTCGGAGAGCCCCATTGATGTATAAAAACTTTTAACAAGACCAAGAATCTACAGTTGCACCAGCATCGGTGAGACTGTACTTAGGCACATTGGTGCTTTGACCTAATTGCTCACATCAGCATGCTAATATTCTTAAAATAACAATGCTAACACGCTGATTTAGCAAGCATAATGTTTGCCATGTTCACCACCTTAGGTTAGCATGTTAGCTGGCTAGCAATTGTTAATTAGCACAAAACACAAAGTACAGGTGAAGCTGATGAGAATGTCATTTGTATTAGCAAAACTGAAATTTGCACCTGATCATGACACTAGATGAAAAGTCAGACGATCACCAAAGTTAATACAATTTATTGTGAGGGGGGCTTGACTGTCATGACTTCGTAGCAATCCAGCCAGTAATTATAAAGATGATTTAATTTAAACCTAAAATGTGAACTTCATGGTGGTGCCAGACGAAAAATCATAGGATCACCAAAGTATTTAGGAGTCGTCCTTCGGGGATCATGAATATCTGGACCAAATTTCATGGCAAGTCATCCGAAGGTGGTTGAACTATTTCAGTCTGGATGAAAGTGGTGGACTGAACAACTGACACTACCATCCCTTGAGCCACGCCAGTGGCGCAGCAAACAGAGGATAGGCTATCCGCTTTTCAAAGATATCCAGTGTTAAATTACGGCTATCTCATCTTTGATGCTGTACAGATTGAATAAATATTAAGATGTAAGAAGTAAGATGTTGTATTACTGTACGCAAAGAATAACCCAGCAGTGTCTCCCTGGTTACCAACCAAAGTGATGTTTAACATCTTTACATGTTAGAGACTTTTACAGACAATAATACATTGTTGGTGGAAAGCCAACACATTACCTTATTTTCACAGAAAATTTTAAGCTTATTCTTTATCCTCTCAGATGAAGCAAACTCTAGAACTCCGATGGCCCTGAGCAACAGCCTGAAAAGATCTATGGCATCAACATTTTCCCCCTCCATCACTGATTTGTGATTCTTGTATCTGGCAAGCTCAGCTTCTCCCAGGAGGCCTGCACACTGCCTTCTGTTTTCCTAGCTGGGCTCCTTGGTGAGCACAAATAAACACTTGTTAAACAGAAATCCCAGCCTCCCTTGCTGTGAGCACAGCAAACCAAACAAAGGAGCTAACCGCTGCACTTGGTAAAAAAAACGACCGAGCAGGAGTCAAGGGCCAGATGAAAGAGGTAGATACTCAGATTAAAGCTGGAGACAAAAATGAAATGTGGATTGCAGAGCAGAAGCCTATTACCAGTGTAAATCTGTAGAATCTCTGGGGGTAGGACACAACGTCCATTAGAGGAAAACACCCAGTGGAAACTGTCTTTTCCTCTTTGCATCAGTGTGGTGGAACAGGGAGACATAAAAGGACAGAGACGGAGTCAGAGGGAGAGCAGAGGAAAAACCCTAACAAGGTCAACAACGCATTTGAGGGATGCTCGACCTCTCATCTACTTTTGCAAAACTGCAAACTGCACGAATGCACACTGACACAGAGCAACACACACAGCGTCTGCAACATTTCACTATGCAATGAGACATGACAGCAGCCAAAGGAAGATCGTTTAAGGCGATCAGTGTGACAGCTTATTCTTTTCATACTGACACAAGATAGTGTGAATACATCCCTAAAAGCCTGAATATTTTACCAGGAATATGACTGGGTTGTTGCAGACCGGCACTACTGTAACACTTTATAGTACTACTATAAAGTAAACCTAAAGGTAAAAGGCACAGTCAAATACTTTACAAGTCACACAATTGGTTGCTATATTCCAGTTATAGATTTCAATGAAAACAGGTATAGTGGGGTGGTTTTTTTTCCCTATAGCTTTTAAATGTACAGTATAAAGGTCATAATCTCCTTCCAGGTTCTGCCAGTGTCTGCAGAAAGTGTAAACTGTCTCATCAATAAGAGAGAATGGAGAAATTCAATACACCAGCCAGGCAATTCATAAGTAAACCCATTTTCTTTGTGGTCAACCAAAAAAATAAACTTTGCTCTTATATTACTTATTTATGACTTTATTTCAGAAGTAACAAAAGAAGCTACATTTCTTTAGACTTAGTTCTAAAGGCAAAATGTTAACCGTTAATATGACAGATTAAATACATTTGACCTCAAGCCTATCCAAGAGTGCAGGGAGAACTCACCAGTCTTTACATCTCAAAGAGCACCTTAAGGCTCCCTAGATTTTGGGCATGTACTTGGTTTCTGGATTTGTTAACAGGTTTGAAAACACCTTTCCACACCGTATCCTATTGTATTCTATTTTATGTTCAGGGTGAATTTGACAACCCCAAGAGTATCAAATACATTTTTTCAATCCAAAAAGTCAATGTAATTAAACTTGTAACTTGTAAACTTGTAACTTGTAAACTTGTAAACATTTAACTTTTTCAATTTTTCTTTGCCATCAACTTATTTTGTTAGAATTATTGTTACCAAAGAAGACTACAGCATAGTATATGACTGGTAACAGCTAATTTGTCTCTTTTCATCTTTTCTCTTTAAAGCTGCCCTGAAACCAAACTGCTGCCCCTTGTAAACAAACAAAAGTTATGTTTACATCCACTCTTACTCACCGAAAGACTGTATGTTTATCCTTGAGGTCTAACAATTGTTTCAAGTGCATTTTCATCTTCATGAAACATTTGCAAAGCTGATTTTTAAATATTTTAAATCTTGCATTGTTTACATCCATGTTTCATTGCTAGCAAAATTTAACATTTGCTGGATCTTCCTATATAACCAGACAGTTTTGTTCCTTGCTGACATTCAGTATCACATCCTGTTCACAGGCCAATGAAGCCAGTTGTCCCTGAACCACTGAAGCAAGTACAAGCCTTTCACTGAAGCAATTCTGGGGTGCAGCTTCCAAAACAACGTCCAAAAAAACACCTTGAGCAGGGACCACCAAAGCACAAAGTGGATGCTGTAATCCATCCAAGCTGGGTGAAAGGCGCATCAGCATGCAGCAAGCCTGGAGGGAATGAAGCCTATCTGGTCTCCTAACTCAAACATGATGGAATCTGTTTGGCTACGGATCGCTCGGGGTCATGGAATACCAATGGCTTAACACACACTTTTATACACACGCATGCACCCAGGGCCTCTCACATTTAAAATTACACAACCACACGCACACATGAAGGCAAACGAAATTGCCATTTTTGGCCAAAGTGCATGTTTGTAATACACATTCAAACACGGACACGCTTGTTGACTGATAGCTTGTGAAGGCTCTTTCTAACGCACTTTGTGTTTCAGCTCAAAGGGTCTGGAGAATCATCTGCTCTTCTGGAGTCCTTTAACTCTTATTGACAAGCTTGTGAAGCCTGAAGGGCACAAACAAAAAACCAGCAAACACACACATACAAGACATACATTTACATCAGAAGCACATGTTTAAACTCACACACACACAATGGAAACATTACTGTACTTTCACATTGGAGTCTCTATGTCAGGCCTAAATTGGCCTTTGAATACGCTAATGATTCAGCTGCAAGCGATTTAGATAGGAGGGGAGCATTAATGTGAAGTACCTCATTGTCTAACCAGGCAGCCATGCTCAGAGTGACACAATTACACTTATCACGCAGCCTTTACACCACAACTCACACACATACTCATGCACTGACAGCCACATCCACACAGATTCCCATTAAGACCTGTCAAATTGACGGCTCTCACCATGGAACACTTTGGCTAAATGAGCTTAAGTGGATGAGAAGTGCAACAGAGGGGAAGAAAGAATGATCCTTTTGTAGCGTGATTATCCTATAAGAGGTTTGGACAATCAGTGGGGAGGCATGCACACACCTGTCTGAATGGAAGAATATCCACTGTTACTGTATCAAGTCAACACATCACTACAGTATGATACAATAATGACAAACTGCTGATGCAAAATGCACATTAATGACTGAAATACTGAGCCTTTTGTAGCTGTGACAGCCCCCCTTTTGAATTATTTTGGGTATTTATGCCCCAAACTCTGTTTATAATTCATGCAGAAGTGGTCATCAAATAGACAGATCTGCTGCGGGAGGTAAACACAACAATGACGGCGATGATGCAAAATAGGGGACCGGGCTTGAAATAAAGATCCATCTTCATAGCTCACAGGCTTTTTAGACATATATTTTTACTTTGTTTATAACACAGTGCTGATACGCTCTGGTAAGTGAGGTTCAGCAGTTCATGTTTTTCACATAAAGAGCAGGAAACATTTCGTAAGTGGTATGTATAGACATAATTAGAGCTGAAAGATTATGTAAATAAGACTGTTGTCGTATTGGCATAGAGAAAAACAGAGTGGCTCAGGCTATGGCTTGAAACATCTGCACACGAACACACAAACACACACACACACACACACACACACACACACACACACACACACACACACACACACACACACACACACACACACACACACACGTGTAGACTATTCCTCCAAAGGGACAGGATAATTGGCTTCTGAGCGAGAGCACCCTTTGGCTCCTCATTAGCAGCTGTGGACAACTTTTGCGTGCGTGCGCACGCATGCGTCGGCATTCTTATTACATGTACGCGCACACGCAGCATGTGTGTTTGATCAAAATGTATGTCACGCTACTTTCATGTGCATCAGTAATCATCTTCTTTGATGCCTTCCTACAGAGCCATGGTTTATTGTCTCCCACACATAGATATACAGCTCCGGCAATCGTAATGTGTGTGTGTGCGCGCCGGTTTGTTCTCATTATGTGGTCTACTCAGTGTTGTAGTAGTGTTTTTTTTTTTTTTTAGTGTTTTGCTTTTGGATAATATGGGGTAATCTCACGGCATTAAGATGCCTGATGGTAAAGTTGGAGAGCTCTCCTTGCTATTGCAGCCCACAGTGCAGATCAACTGACCAACAGTCTGAGTTTTCTTCCTCCTCTGTTTCACAAAACAAAACCCAAATGTCTCTTCTTTTTATGTCCTCTTTGTGGACACACAAAGAGGACATAAAAAACTTTTCACAATCTTGTTTGTGCCTTTTGATGAACTCCTCAGGTGGATAGCAAATAGATGTCAAGTGCCTCATCTTTTGCTTTCATTTTCTCATCTTCCTTTAAAGAAAAGCTGAAAAAACACCAGTGTTTAACATTTGGATACTTTTGAACATTGCCTTTGAGTCACAGGAGGCTGATAAAAAAAAGAAAAGTGAACTTGGAGACTTGCAACTCACATTCAAGCAATGGGAGTTGGAGAGTAACCACATACTGCAGGCTTCATGCCATGGTAGACAAATGGAGCCAAGGTCTATTCATTGATTCCTTGGGTTGTGCACCATCAAGGGCATCACTGGAGTTGTTTGTTATGTGTCAAACTTTATACCGGATGCAGTTTGTAGTCATGGACTGCAATTGCAAGTTGGTCCTGACCTTTCCAGCAAAGTTTCACCCAATGAGCCATCATATGCTGACTGGATTAGTTGAATAAAATATAGCTCTGGCTCAAGGACAAACAGCGTCACTGTGCTGCTTTGTTTCACTGTTTGTCCTGCATCGGTAAGTTTTGTTAAATATTAAATAGAAGTCCACCTAGACATTTGTTCACCATTTTGGTGTAGTGAGACCCTAAAAATCATGCACGTGTCCCCAGCAGATTATTGGCGCTGGCATTATGCTGAAGCAGACAGGAGTCTGCAGCAGCGTTAAAGCTAAAGATGTCATCAGTGTAAAATACAATATATTATAAAAAATAACACTTTTTGATCTGTTAGTGTAAAGTGTCATTTCTTATGAAACATAAAGCAATATTTGTTTGTTTGTAATGTCACTTGAATGCATTCAAAAAATAAATCTAAACTAACAAGATTTCAATTGAAAAATGCATGATTGTAGAGTTCATGTCTTGTCAAAAAGGTTTTTTTTAATTTTATTTTGGTTGATGCCAAAATTTTGTTGTGGCCGGGTAGTAGTAGTACTTAAATGTTCGCAATTGAGCACTATTTTAAGGTGCTTTCACACATATTCTGTTTGGTTCCGTTTAAAATGAATTCTGGTGCCTTTGCCCATTTGGTTTGGTGTGTTTTAGGCTGGAATGAAAGCTGTAAAAGGGACTTGGGCGTGGATTGTTTGTGGTGTGAAAGCAAAACAATCCATGTGCTAGATTTTAGATAGAGGATGTTTACTCCGCTTGGTTCATTTGTAAAAGACAGTGTGGACATGAACTAGGCATGAAATAAGAGGCAACAATGTACCCTTTTTTCCCCCGGTGCACACCAAATGAACAAAACTACTACTATTTGTAAATGTATCGTGAACTAATTAGGACAAAAAGTGTGAAAGCCAGAGCAGAGCGTGTAAAAGTATAGTTAAAAAAGGCACTTAACTTCAGGCTGAATCTCCCAAATGACCTACCTTGCCCTCCAGGGTCCTGCAGACTTCATGAACTGTCCAGAGGGTTATCAAAAGAGCCAGAAATAAACAATATTCTGTTCTCATCACTTAACATATGACCAACGGACCAATCCTATATGTTGTTTCTAAGGTTAAAAGTAGAAATGGGAACATGTTAGAGTAATGCTGCTTTCATATTTGTGATGAATGGTAGCAGGTCTGGATTAACCTTGCTTGAGGCCACCAAGGGCAAAAATTTCTTTTTGACCCCCTACTACTAATTATTGGCAACAATTTTAATATTTGATTAATTGTTTAAAGTCATTTTTAAAGTAAAATTCATTGGTACCAGCTTCTCACTTGTGAATATCCGCTACATTGTTTAGTTTTCTATGACAGTAAAGTCAACATCTTTCAGTTTTTTTTGGTTGGTTTGCAAACAGTTACATGAAGCTGATGGTACAAATCCGTCTTTTAAATGAACTGTTGGGTCTGTCCTGTTTGCACCAAGCTAACAAGCCTAAGTAAGCTCGCTAGCTTGAAGACAATCCTCAGAACAAGAGGCCAGAGGGGAGTTAACGGTTCAGGAGAAAGAAAAAGTACATTGTTAGTATGTTAGCCTCTAGCTTGCTAGAGTAGTTTACCAGTTAGCCCTGACAGTCGTCACTATGTCACCAAGCCTGTACCACCGAATATTTCGTCAGGACGAGTGGATGGATTTCCCTGTGCCACTTTCTGGCTTGACTGAGCTTCTTCCTATCTAACATTTAACCTTAAACCAAGTGCTAATTGACCAGCTCCTGAATTTGATCAGCTAGACAACAAAGCTTTCTTTAGAAAAGACCTCACACAAACACAGTGAGAGTACTTCAGATTCTAAGGTGATTTTCTGTGACCCCTTACAATTATTTAGCTGAACAGAATAGAGCAGACAGTTTGTGCAGACACATTGTCCAGAGCCTCTTTTGGCAACCAGAATGGAATGAGAAGACAGGGGCACCATCTCTGCCAGCTATGACCCTGTGCGTTCAGCTGCTCTAATTTTCCTTGACAAACGCCAATGTTAAGTGCTGGAAAGACAGACAGAGAAGAAAACAGGATTTTATTCTGGCTATCTAACAGACCCATCCAGAGGCCAACAAAGCTCTCTGTCCTTCTGAGTCACAGAGATAGCTCAAAGTAACATTCACTGCTATTAAAAAGAAAACAATCTCTCAACAGCCTCAGGCTACTGACTCATGGCAGATATTACTTTTAGTACACAAATCCTTCAACTAGTGATATAAAACTGATTTTTCAATTATATACTTGTGGTAAAAGTATATTAAATAGTATTTTTAACTGCTTAAGTCATGTACGTGAAGTTGCTTCCCTGAAAATGATTAAAATTACTTTTCTCTTGCAGCTCTTAGTCTGTTTCCTACCAGTCAGAAGCTCCGAGAGGTGACAGAAAAAAGCATAATGAGATATGGGTGCAGAAGCCAGTGGGACATCACATCTCCCTCGCCGTAGAATCCATTCTCTAGATACCAGAACAAAGCTTATTGGCATTCCCTGTGTGATCTGCTAAAAATGAGGAAACACAATGTTTGCCGTTGTCAGGAGGTGTTAATCCTCAAACAGCAGATATAGCTAAACCTGAATGACATGGGGATATTAAAGTGCACACACTGAATTCCAAATACCAGACACAAGATCTTTCCAGGATATGCCTATTCTTAGACATTCACACCCCAAATGTTTCCTTCTAAGACACACAGCTGTCGTTAAGTTGGGGGCTAAGTTTAAATCAACGAAAAGTGCCTGGAAATGCAGACATCCCCTCAGAGTCACAGACTAGTTCCAGTAATGTCACAGGTTTGATTTTTTTGGTATGGCAGCTCAGGAGTCTATATACAGTATGTACTGGAATTTGGATGTCTGACAAAAGCAGCAAATTGAAAAGGGTGTGAAGCCCCTGAAGTGGACCTACAGCCTGCTTCACACTGCACCCTGTGGAGATTTCAAATAGCAAATTGTGATCCGGTCGCAGATTTCACTGCTGAGGGTGCTACACTACCACAGTGTGCCCTTGAAAAGACAATTAACCCCCCCTCCTGCTTTACAGGTATACAGCGGAAACAATGTCATGTGACCTGTGAACCATCTTCATGTGGTTGCAGTGAAACATGGTATACTTTATATCAATACTGAGGATAGTTCATTATTTTGTAAGATATCAGTAAAGACAGTTAGCTTTGCTTAGTTTAGAAAAGACTGGAAGCAGGGGGAAACTGCTAGCATGGCTTTGTCCACAGCGTAGAAAAATCCACTTACCAGCATCTCTAAAGCTCACTAATTGGAACATTATATTTCCTCTTGCTATATTTGTACAAAAACGTAAATGTAAAATTGGTAGGTCTCAGTTATGATGTTGGTTATGTGCCTGATTATGTCTTGGATGGGCGCAGTGATTTGCTGGAGTCTACATTGGTTGTCTGGCACCCACACGATGACAAGAAGACTCCAGGAAGTCACTGCGTTTCCGAAATGTAAAAAAATTTTAAACATTTATTGGCACTGGAAAAAAACTAAACTAAATTTAAAAAGGTGGGGGCTTTTGGGAGGGTGTTATAATAGTTAATACCATGTTCTGGAAAGGTTTATATGCAATGGTATTATAATTAGTATCTCAAACCATGTTATTCAGATCGCTTAACATGTGAGGTATATACTAATGTTTAGCAAGATACCTTTTCATTTAATGTAATTATTGTATTAATATAATGTAATAAAAGTAATTATTCACTCTACTTACTCTCAGTAAGTTTTTTTTTCATTATGTAAAATTTAGGCCCAAAGGATTAACCGTGTTGTCATTTGGTCATTCGTTAGAAGGGGGTCAAAGATGATGGTCTGATCATCATCAGTTCCATCAAAACTTAAATGCAATGAGTTAGACCACAATTCATAACTTACAAAAACAGTAAAAGATGGTCCAAATCATTTCTCCAAATAGCTTTGGCAGTAGTATCTATATGACTTGTAGCTAAATTACAACATTGTACGTCCAAAAGACCAATACATGCCCCGTAGCTCCTGTATTCTCTTGAGTTATTCACCGATGCGTCAACTGCTTCTACCATACAGCACTGTAGTGGAAGACTGCTTGCTGCTGGTTGTGGTTGGCATTCATATAGTTACATACTGTTGTCTGTATGACACAAACACACAGAGGAAACACACAGCTAGGTCTGTATCTGCGTCCAGTTTTTTAGTAATGTCACTGATCCCCTCGTATACAAGTCTTTTACACAAACCCTGATAACCTCATAAACCTTTCAGTGTGTTAATGTTTGGTGGCCTGTCAATGACAAAAAACAATGTTTTTTGACACTAAACAATTTTTTTTGACACTACATTAAGTTTATCTAGAAGAGACTCAACAGAAACATTTAGTGATGAGTTCTTTGAGCTTGAGAATGAGACTTAACACGCCATAATAGCAGAATTGTGGTTTGGCGTCAGTCACTCTAATAGCACTGAGCAGACGACAGAGACAGTAGTTGAAAGTGATGATGGTAGAGGTGGGAATCTCAAAATTCCAGTGGGTTGGGGAGTCTTTACTCCATTAAAGGAATAATATATGAGGCTAGATGTGCTTAATATTGACATTTAAAAGTGAGTTAGGCTTTTGTTTCTTCAGTTCAAGTTTTTTTGTTACATAAAGCTTCAGGCTTGTTTTAGGTTTAGTATTTATGTCTACCAAGAAAGTAATGGTTTCAGTACCGTTTGTCCGTTGGTTATCTGAAAACCATCATCTATAAAGCACTGCCCTTCTGCTTTTGTTTCTTAAACTGAGGCAGAGAGGCAAAATTTAGAAAAAAACTTTTTCTTTACTACTCCTACAGATTTCATCCAATAACTGCTACTTGGACAGTTTTTTTGACATACCGAAACATTTTTGGGGTTATTTGAGAATGTTTAAGTTTATACAATTTCCGTTGCATAATTTTCCTATCAGGACCAAAAAAACTACATTTTGGTGCAAATCCACAGCTAATAACTTTAACTCAACTCTGGTCGACTCTTTACAGCATAATGAGTGGCAAACTTAAGCGTGCAAGAATTTTGCTAAATATTATGAGTAACATGTTATTATCTGATTATAAGTTTTAATGAAATGTATCTCTTCTGATCATAAGTATGGTATGCAACAAAATATTTTATGAAATAAAAACTGGGATCAAAGTGGGTTTTCAAAGAAATAGCAGCAGCCTGTTAAGTGAACTAAATATTGAGTCAGTACCACTAATCAGCAACCCAAGCAAAATCCTTCATAATAAAGTACATCATGGCCATTTTATACGCTGGTGCTATAAATAATATTATATTGATTATTTTTACCCTCAAATACAAATGAAAGTGAAAAAACAAAAACATATCTGCTGTCTCACTCTGTAGGCTTACTCCCATTAATGCTAATCTGTGAAATAAAGCAGTGAAATGACAGGGTCAGCATTATTTAAATCAGATTAAGAGTTACCTGCATATTGTCTGTTTAAATTGGCAGTTTGGAGTTAAACAGAAAACAAAGTAAGCACTACACCAGCTGTGGAAAAAGTTGAGCCCTGTTAGAAGATAGAGAGAGAGAGAGCTGAGAGAAAGTCTTTAAAGTGCCACTGTTAAATGGGTCACATGCTGCTGAGTTGTTGGCAGTGCAGCAAGTTTCTTTTGAATGCCTAGGAGTCGAGGCCAGACACACATATGACACGACCACTATTGAAAAAGATCAAGCACATTCATCATGTGGCCTGAGGAAGGACGCCACTATGGAGTCCAGGTCTGTTAGGTGGTGTTTAAAGGGTAGTTCCTGTTAAATTCATGTAATGATGATTGTTTAGGCCTGTGAGAAGATTAAAAACAAGATCGACCTGAAATGTACCTTATTAGTTAGAGCTGGATTTATGTGTCTGTCTTAAAAGGATAAAAGGTTCCTATGTACACGCTAGGCTCAAAGATTATGATACACGTCTACTACATGTCAGGGCCACAGCATCGATGGAGATACCACATGAGGACAGCAAGAACTGTGTCTTGTGTGTTCCCTTACATGTTTCGGATACCCGTGGTGTTTGTTGAGTGTGAAGACAACATAAAAGAAGTCAAAGAAGGACTTTCAGTAGTCCTCTCCTTTTCAGTAATAGACATCTAGCAAAGCGATCCTACAGAAAACTTTCGGCTCACCATGATTGCTATCCAGCAAAAACAGAGCGATTACATGGCAATAGCCTCCTATTCAGTAACTAGGCACAGCAGAATACTGTTATACGTTACCTGGATATAACTCAGTTCCATAAATTAGTTGAAGTAAAAGTCAATGAAAGAATGTAAACACAGTTACTGTGGAGAATATAAAACATAATACAGCCCAATAAAATGCAATACATGCATCTAGCATTGGGGAGGTGATATAAACAGGTGGTTTATTGGAGCTTTTTTGCTGAAAACCACGGCCCACTGCCTGAGACGTGACTGATGGCAGTAGCGAGACTGAACCAAAGCATTAAAATTGTGGGCTGTAAAACCAAAACAATGAACTGAAAGATACTAAAATGCTCTATAGAGCTGAGGGGAACTGCAGAGTCTGGTGATAATTCCCTGTGGGTTTGTCACTTAGAGCGACCCATTTCACATTACACACAGTGATTTGACCCATCATTAAAAAAAAATTGATTACTGTAGCTTTAAATCTCCATAAATGTAACACAAAACGTTGTCATTAATTCCCAGTGCTTTCAGTTGGTTTTAATCTAAGGGTACAAATGTCATTCATTTGACAAAACAGTTGGTTCCGCTGTATTTTATAAATAAATATTTCACTGCGGTCTTACCTGATAATGGCCAGGCAAATGAGGCGACGGAAGCTGGGTGTGTTGTGTGATGGCCCTTAGAAGCCTGTGCAAAGGGGGTTGCAGTCATATCTCTTTTCAGTTAATCAAATAATTTTATTTTATATAGTTTCTGGGGAATTAAGATTTTCCACTTCACATTACCTGCAAGTCTTTGGACTGTAGGAGGAAACCCATGCAAAGAGAACATTCTTAACAACAGAGACACAAAATTATTGGCAAATTTGAGTTCAGGAGTGTCATGCATTGAAGCAACAGTGCTAACAACTGACACAAGTTCTTTATTATGTGCATTACAGTTTAAAAATGGAAAAATACAAATTTGCATAAGCTCCTCATTCCGTGGTTGAACTATTAACATAAATGTAATTTAATGCGTTGGGTGGAACTAACATATTTAAAACAGAAAACCAGGCCAGTAACTTATAACATGAATCCACACTCCTGATATAAACATTTACTTTTGCACTACACATGAAAAAACAAAGGCCAATGCCGCTATAAAGTTTCATTATTCAAGCGTTCTTTGGTATGTTTAAATATCAAGGCTGTGATTTTTTTTTTCCCCAAGTGACAAGGGTGAACGGGACATTGATATTATTAGACATTTACTATTATATCTGGCCGAACAATCTATAGGACCAACATTTTGGGGGGGGGATTAAATAAAATAATAGAAAATTTGAATTATTAAATTACTGTTTAGGAGTGCAAACATGCTGGAATCCATACTGCTGCGTGTCTATTGATATTTCAGTTCATTTAAGAGCCTCGGGGGCATAATCAGCGACTAATTTCTCTGCATTTTTCTCTTGACTTTCTATTAGCAAGAAGCTTTTTCGGGCTGTGCTAGTGAAAACGCTGTCTTACTGCATCAGACATCAAAACCTCTGGAAACACAGCGACATGCATTTCAGGTGAAAATCAGTTCAAACCATTCTGCTTTCTTGTAAAAATAGGTAAAAAAATAACTCTTTTCTGAAAGGATAAAAATCTTCTTTTACAGTATCTACATTACAGTGACATTTGCCTTTTGCCTAAAGTGAGAAGATTCAGCTCGCTGACATTTCTCAAGCATACCCAAAGGGAGTTGCACAAAGAGTTTTCTTTAGGTTGACACACTCAGCACTGGCACCTTTGAGAGTTTCAGCTGGTTGCTAATTTAAGAAGTTTATTGGACAAAAATATGAGTTGATAATGGCACAATGATAAACTGGGCATTTGGCTATTTTGAGCACCCATTTAAATGGATTTTAGGAGCTATGTGGCTTTTATGTTTGTGTGGTTTGTGTGAGTATATTTTTAGGGACAACAGATAAAAAGCACAGTGTGAGTAGAAGCACGTAGACACTTCATTTCTTCAAAGTCCTCAAGCCCAACTTGAGGCTGCAGTCAAGCTGGCGGTTCTGTTGTCAGCACAAAGGCAGAAACCACGCATAGTAAACATTATATGTACATACATACAGTAAAGCAGCATGTAAAGCTGCCTGTAAAGCTGAGCAAAGCTTTTCCGTGTTGAGAATGCATGCGGACAAGCACACATTCTGTATATTCATTCATACAGCAGACCTTTACACACACACACACACACACAAGGACACACAGACACACCAATTTGTAGTGACAAACTGCAGAGCAAAACTCCAGTCGGACTTCTGTTCACCTTTTAACATTTGAAGACACCATCCATTAGAGTAGGGCTGTCAAGGCATGCTGAGAAACTCACACATATACACAGTGATCTTATAGTTTAACACACACATGATGAAAGCTGTCCTGTCCGTGGCTCTGAGTTATGTGTGAGTATTGTTCGGCCGTCGTCTGACAGCAGCTAAAAACGACTTCAAAGAGCTTTTGTAGGTTTGTTAACAGACAAGATTACAGCAAAAAGACACCTCTCTAACATATTGTGTACACTGAGATGTGTTGCACTATATATGTAGAGATAACAATTAGAAAAAAAATGTACCTTATAGCACAGTAGCCTGAGGACACTCAAATAGTTTTTTAAATTGTGCCTTCTGGCCATAGTAAAGATTTTATGAAGATTTAAAAGATTGCATCACTGACTGGATCTTCCGTCAGAGACATGTTATGAAGTTGGACATTTGAAACAAATGGTTATACAGTTAGATTTATTTGGTAAGAAAGGCCCTGCTCTTTGAGGGAACTCTGCAGGGACAACTAACCCAGCAGCATAAAAAAGGCATATATACATGAACATTAAATCCTAGAAAAGTCAACAATACTAAAGGTTTACCATACGGATTAGGGTGTCAAGTTAGAAAGGCCACTTTATATTCCTGCAGGAATATCATTGGACAGGGTTGGACTGGCCCATCGGGCATAATGAGACAAATCCCAGTGGTCCGCCGCATCCATTAATGTTTATATATATATATATATATATATATATATTCAGCCACAACATTGAAACCGCTAACTGGTTTTAATGTTGTGGCTGATTGGTGCATAGTTGGCTTTAACAGCCCGGCTAACCAGTGTTATTATCATTATGTATGAAAGGCTACACAGATTGTACACATGTTCAGTTTTAAAAGACCATTTACTGAGATTAGAGGTCTTCAAAACCCAATCTGAAATATAAATAAATTAAAACACAAACCAAAAAAAATTCCAAAGGGAACTGAGGAAAGTCAGACCCAGTCTGAAATAGACCCGAAGATAATTAGATCCTATTCAAAATGCCAGTGACCCCAAGAGAGAGAGAACAGAGTGAGAACACCATCACTGGCAGCAACATGATGCACCACCTATAACAAGGAACCATGATCGAAAACCCAACTCAATCACACTGAAAATAATTTTAAACCCGGGTCCCAAGATGGGTATTGGTTACGATGAAGACCCTTTAACTGAAACGTTTGCAATCCGAGTGTAACGTTACACAACAGCCAAACAACAGGTACTTTTCTGAACATTTGCCAAAGGTCAGAAAATAAAGAAAAAATAAATTAAACCCTGACATGTAGTTACTATAAGCTACTCTTACAACATTATGACTCATGTTTGGGTACAGACAGAAAACACCTACTCAGTAGCTGATCAGCTGTTCTCTTGTATTTCCACAGTTTTTTTCCTTTCTTTCATATATCAAGAAGTCCAACTTTTGCAGAGCAGATATTTTAACTTACCATAGCAGGAAAGCCCAGGTGGAACTAATAACATTACCAAGGGCTGTTTTCAGCAGGAACAAGTCAGGGCCCTGGCACTGCAATGAACGCAGCTATCGTTAGTGATATTACTGATGCACCTGTGTTTGACAAGCCAACATGTCAGCTGTGAGAAAAGTATAATGAACTATTAACAATTACATTGGGTTAAGTTTGAAATTGACTAATGTTAGTCATGTATGACTGAATTGCTGTGAAGTGTTTAGCGTTGCTAGCAGTAGCAACACTGAGGGGATGGCAATATCAGTCTGTCAGTCCATCGAATATCAAATATCTCAACAACTATTGGATATGTTGCTTTGAAATTGTTTACAGGACATTCATGTCCACCTCATGATCACATTTAATAACTTTGGGGATCCTCAGACTTTTTTTTTTTAATTTAGGACTACCATTTAGCACCAGATTTTGTATTTCAGCTGTACTTTATGTTTAGTGCTACAAGCAACTGTTAGCATGCTAACATGCTGAACTAAAATTGGTAACATGGTAAACATTACCTGCTAAACAGCAGTATGTCAGCGTTGCCTTTGAGAGCGGGTGAGCGTGCTGACGTTAGCCTTTCTCTCCAAACCTTTTTAATTATAGCCTCACAGAGCTGCTAGCACTTGAGAGTCATAGTATTGTTATGTATCTATTGATTAATCTATCATTCCCTGAGGCAGTCTGTATGAGTCACGCTATATGTTTTCTTGCAGTTCATGCAAATGTTTATATTTGTTAAATATTCATATTTTAAAGAATTATTGGCTCTAGGAGTCAGGCATCGTCACAGCAGAAATTTCTCCTTGCCATGACAAGAAAGCAAGTGTATTTAATCGACATTTATGATGGTTTCATTTCATACAGGTATGCCAGGAAGCAATGTCAGTGAGTCCCCATAAACAATACGGGCCTTGACACTGGAACACCTAAGTAGAATACAGCCATTGTTAATGTCATTCTTTCCAGATGTGCTTGACAAGTCAACCTGTCAGCCTAATGAAATATTAGTTTTTGTTTTATAGCGATAAACCTGAAAATCCAGAATAAATGTGAAATGTGAATTTAATGAATCACACTGTGAGGTTTTTATGTATGTATTGATTAATCTATAATAGCCTAAGTAAGCACTGGAACAGTCTGTAACAGTCAGACTGTCACACTCTAGCTTGCATAGTACAAGCCAACAAATTGATGGCTTGCTAGAGGCAGTGTGGGTGAGTCTGAGACAGGCAATGCTGCATTTCCAATAATGCTTTTTTCACAACCTCTGTCTGAACACACACACACACACACACACACACACACACACACACACACACACACACACACACACACACACACACACACACACAGAAGCACACTTATGTCTATGTAGACTGTATGTGCATACATTGATTTATACAATAATAATATAATACCATATATATCCATATACTGTATATATATACACCATTCAGCCACAACATTAAAACTGGTAACTGGTTTTTAATGTTGTGGCTGATCGGTATATAAATGTGCACATATTATACTAATATTAAAATAAAAAAAATTTTTAAAAACTTTTTTTATGTTCTTATGTGATTTTAATTTGCCATGTTGTTCACTGTTCTCTCATTTTCTTTTAACTAAGCTGTCCAAAATCTCAATACAATTCATACAGGGAGACATGCTCATCATCAAACTTCGCACCGATTGTTCTTCTTTCTATTATATGGTGTCAGAACTTTTTTTCTCTTTCCAAAGAAAAGCTTTTCCTCATCTCTTTCTCGTTAAGCTAATCTGTCTCCCCCAACAAACATCTTGCATTTTGACGATCAATCTCAGCGGTGAAGGCCTGGATCATATAGCTCCAATGCTTTCCATTCAAACTCTGTGGTCTTAAGATCCACCCTAGAGAATATGACCAGACTGGTAAGGTTATTAAGATATGAACCATTAGCCGGTAATGTGGTGGGAAATGGCTCATGACCTCAACCTTAGTATTTAACATTTAAATGTACTGCATGACTCATGACAGCCATTTAGAGAAAGAGAGAGAGAGGGAAAGAGAGCGATGGTGGAGTTTATGTGTGAGTGAAAGGAAGAAAAGGAGTGAGAAAGCAGCAGCAGAATGACTTGTTAATTGCAGGTCACACAGAGGTGAGATTGGAGTTTCTCAGGTGAAGTAAGGTTAATGTTATTAGGAGCAGATGCAAAATCATCGATTCATCAAGTTGCTTCGTCGTGTATGTGTGATCGAAAATAGAGCTGGTGTGTTTGCTTGTGTAATCAGTGAAAACCGTGCTTAGAAAAGAAGAAGAAAAAAACAATATTACATATGATAAATACAAAATGTCAATTTAAAAATCTTGATTGGCTGCAATCGTTGGTTTGCAGGATCTGTAAATGGTAAAACAAATTCTCATTCCAACATGTGCATGGTGGAATGATGTGATTAACTTAATGTTGTAAGGATATTGGAGGTGAAGCAATCCAGGTGTTGCTGAATTAAATGAGATTATAGTAATCAGCTCTAGTAATGCAGCAAATGACCTGTTATAACCATTAATCCAAAACATTCCATTTTAATGGTAACAGCAGTGTATGGAGCAATGTTTTTACACGTGGGTCCCCGTTTTGTTTGTATCACAAATGTGCATCAGGAGGCGCATGCATGCATGTGAGTGTTAAGTATTAAATACATAAATAAAAAATTGTGAAACGAGTAATCACCATGGAAACCGTGGAATAATAAAGTAAAAATTATATCCAATGAAATTCAGTTACGAAGAAAACGAATGATGAAATAACATTTCATAATAATGAGTTGAGTTGAATCGTTTTTTCAATTATTTCACAAATTGCTGTTTAATTTTTTATGTTACAATGTTTATTCATATGATTGTTTATTTCCTAATATATTCTCTTATTAATTTGATACGAACATTTTGGGGTTCCATATGCAGGTGATGCTATACAGTACGAATTCTGCTCGTTTCATGCTATTCCCCTGATCAATGCTGATTTTCTTATGGCTAAGAAATCACATGAAAAGACCAAAACTAACAAAGAATTCATCTTTCTGATTACTGCTCTCTGTGTGTCCAAATCCTGACATATCTTATTCTTCCGTGTCATAGAGCTTATTTTCCAAATACCTTAAACGTTTAAAATCCCATCAGAACATTACTGAGGGAGCCACACTGTTGCACAACACCCAGTGCAACAGTGTGGCTCCCTCATTATGGTGAACACAGGCACTGTTCTTATTTTAACTCACATACACTGTACTGCTGCCATTAACACTCACTAGCAAGTATTAGTCCGTAGTCGAAAATAGTCCCCAACAAATGCACTGTTTACTTCTTTTTGAGTAGCACTTGTTTAAAAAAACCCACTGTGCCAAACATTTTTGGAACGTTATTTGGTCTTTTTTTTTGAAAATACGTTGTTGGAAGTTTATTACAGTCAGAGCTGCGATACATCCTGATGGGTGCTATTCAACATCCTCTCTGCCTGTGCTGAACAGCCATAAATTGTTTAGAAGATGGTAAACAAATTCATTTATTCTTATGCAGAGCTATGCAGTTCAAATACCTCATGATTGAAACCTGCCTTAAATTATAGTGTATGAGACCATTTTATCAGGAAGTAGACTTAATGGCTTGAAAATCTGCATGCGGCTCATTCTGATCAAAGTTTCCAGCTCCTCCGTGCCCCATTCATTTGATGGCTAAAATGATGTCTTTGGTGAAAAAGACGAAAACATATTGGTCCATAAAACCTGGCATACACAAGTTGAAATATTCTGGGAGGCCTGCCAAAATGGATATTGATGAAGTAAGTAACAGTGACCTCTGCTACATTGGATATATAGCCAAACTGACCCAGTTTTCACAGACGTAACCCATTAATATCCTGAGATTCAAGATGATAAAGGTCTGAGGGAGGACGCTAATGTAATATTTCACAGTAATTATACTCTGAAAATTCCTTATAATTAAAGTTGATATAATTAAACTGTCCGATGTGCCTTCAGCTCTCGTTCTTTTTAACAGCTAGATCATCATTTAGCGCCTAAGACAGCACAGATGTGATCTCAATATCCAAACATTTACTGAAAACCAAACAAGGCCTGACGGAAAGAAAATCAGGTGAATAAATAAAAAATTATGAGGCTGGAGGCATCTCTGATATGAGATGTCTAACTCTGTATTTTAAAGGAAAACTCAACTTTCAGTCTTTCAGCTCTGTTAAATATCATCAATCTGTGATGTTCACAGCAATCCCAAAGTCATTTTGTGATGGAAATTACCTTTTTTTTTTACTATCACCTCTGAAGCCTGCATTTTTTACAGTGACATTATTTGTCTAGACTGAAGTTGTTTGATTCTGTTGATGCTTCAGATGATAGAAAATTTTGGGGGGATTAAACTCTATCGGAGCTTTGTTAGAACTGACTCTCCATGGCAGTACATTGTCTTTATTTAGTTAGATGCCTATAAAAAAATGAACCATTAAGAACATCAGTAAACAAGATGTATACAGAGAGACACAACGCCAACAGTTGTTTGACAAAGGTGAGAAATTGTGTTAGGAAATTACACCTTTTCTGGTGCCACTCTAGTCTTTGACAATGCCAATAAAGTCTGTTCAAAATGGACTGAGTGCATTTAAAAGAGACACATTTCACATCATGTCTGTATTTTCACACATCAAAATCATAAGCATACATGTAGAGCCAGTAGTATTACATTTTTCTTTTTAGTTTGCTCAAATTTTTGCAATATCTTATTTAAATAAAGAGCAGCTTCTGCACCATTTTTCGCATTGTGCCTGCCATGTTTGTTGTAACTCCAACATCAGTTTAGTTACTTCTTGCTGCTGGTAGGTGACACTTTGCATAAGGTTGAGAATCATAGCCTTCGCCTTTTATATTTACTGGATGAGTGAAAAGGCAGCTGAACTGTTAAAGAGGATGCTGCTGTTGCATGATAAACCAGACAGTATTTCTGATAACATTTGAAATACTGGAATCCAGTATTATCCTCTGATTTTAAAGCTTCACTATATTTTCATAGTGAAACTGGATTCAATGACGTGTAATCTGAAAGGTGTTGCTTGTAATAACAAACCCACAGAGAACCATCGACCTACTCCACAGTTCTCCTCAGCTTTACAGAGCATTTTAGAGTCTTTTAGCCTATTGTTTTGATTTTTTGGCCTGCAATCTTGCTGGTTTGGTTTGGTGCCACCTTCCTAATCAACCTTGTTTTTAGTGGAAAAGCTCTTGTAAACCCCACTGTATGATATCTATCCATCAACAACCTACCCGTATATACACACACAGAAACTTGACTAGGGTGAGTCTGGATGATGAGACATTAATTATATAATAAAATTATCTATTTTGGGTGAAACTCTCATAACTCCACTGTGTCTACTTGTGCTATTCAACATGATGTATTACTTTAGTCAAAGCGGCTGTATAACTCTGCTGCAAGCTATTTTTAATAGATTGTTTGAAACAGTGTAAGTCTGTGATTTCAGACACAAAGCTGCACTGGAGGAGACAGTATTAGCTTTTGGATGTGACAAACACATCAATGGCTTTTGATTTAAAAAAAAATCAGATTTGATGCTGGTGTTTTTAAAACTCTAAAATTAAAATTACCAAAATGAAAGTAAAATGCTGATTCATTTAGATCACAATATATCCAAGACTGAGCCGATCTGGAGGCAGAAATCATCTGACTGATGGACTTAAACCTTCATAAATCCAGTACGATTCAAGGTGAATGAGAAAAAGTTGTTAAGGGAATATTTTCATATTTTAGGAATTACACTTCATCCAGTATGTAGTGGTGATGTAGTGGTAAAATAAAGGTTGGGTAAACCCTACCTTCTCAGAATCCGCCCGAGTCTCCTGAACCAGCTTCTCTCACTTTTCCTCCATAAATCAGTTGCGTTCACATTACTTTCTCCATGTTTCCGTCTCCACTGCTGGATCCTGTGTTTTTCCCTGGCTTCTGTCTCCACTCTTCTCATTCCTTCATTCACTCCCTTTAAATGTGAAAAGCCTCCATTTTAAAAAATCTTACAGAGCTGTGTTATTTATAGCAATTGTGGGAATAAAGGTTACGAGTTATGGAGTTTGCATTCAAGCTAATCTGAGCTATCAAACTACATTAAATCAGCAGCTAGGTAAAATGGAAAGTTAAAAACAAATATAAAAATTATTTTAGCCTTACTTTTGTGTTTGTAACAAGCTACTTAGTTTATTGCCTTTTATAGCACGTTTAAGATTTCATAAGTCAACCCTTTTGAACTCATCTGTTTGTTCCTTGAAAGCTGCACTAGCAAATTCCAATGAAACATTGTTATTGACATGAGGATAAATTGTTGCAACAGGGAACAAAAGTAGAATTTACTGTGAAACAGTAACCCAGTTGTAGCACATTAGCAGGTGTAAAGTACGCATAAACACCCAGGGGGCTGAGTAAACACTATTTCAGAATTTAAGAGGTGGGTAAAAACATTTACGTGTGTGTTTACTCTACACTAAAGTCTTGACTTAATGGCTTCCTCTCCAAGGGTTAGCTAGATGAGAATATCAATACCTCTCTCACATCGGTACAGTAAATATATGAAGCTAAAGCCAGTAGCCAGTTAGCTTAGCTTAGCACACAGACTGGAAGCAGAGGAAACAGCTAGCCTGGCTCTATCCAGAGGTAACAAATACACCTTCCAGCACCTTTCACTAATTAACATGTTGCAGTTTGTTAGATTTTGTTCTTGGTATCCATCTCCATCTATCATCTAACTCTCGGCATGAAAGCCAATACCTGTATTTTCCAAAATGTCAAATTATTCCCTTAATCTCAACAAGACTAGCACACTTGCTACTAACTTTGGTACTGTCTGATATTTTGCTGAGATAGTTTCTGCATTATAAATCTTGTTTGACATCTAGTACCACTCACCATTGATCAACTGTAAGCAAAAGAATGTACAGGACAGAAACTATCCAAAATTAAAGTAAATTAAGCAGAGTGTCCTACAAAACATTGAAGTGGTCCTTAGTGACAGAAACGGCCCATTGGTTCAATGTTCGTGGTTTTTACTGTAGCTTAATACAGTCAGTAATGATGGAGCATCTAAAATGTGATCCTTCAGGCATGACTGGGAATAATGGGCCCTCCAGTCACTAATGTTTATCTTCCTGGACAGGTGATGGCCCTCCAATGTGTCATTACGCTAACTAGTCATAGCCTGGCTGCCTCTGTGTGTGTGTGTGTGTGTGTGTGTGTGTGTGTGTGTGTGTGTGTGTGTGCGTGTGTGAGAGAGGGAGAGAGAGAGAGACAGAGAGTGCGAGAGGGCATCTGTATGAGTGTGTGCAGATCTTTGCACCTTGACACAATACAACTGCTGAATTCACAAACAGCGCAGTTATGAGTTATGAGTTATGCTAAATCACACACACGTGGCATATGCAATGAAAGAAAAAATGATACATGGATACTCATTAGGATCCAAACATGCACATGTCTGATTCACATGCAATCATTTATACGCACAAATGCACACACAGGTAATGGCGTTGGTGCTGTAGACTGATGCCCGCAAGCCGAGCTGTTTTACATTCTACAGAGTGTGTGTGTGTGTGTGTGCTGGAGTGTATCCACCTGTTACAGATCGGGTGTCTCCAGCACCCGGTGAGACCGGTGACAGGCTTGTGATAAACAACCAAATACACACACACACACACACACACACACACACACACACACACACACACACACACACACACACACACACACACACACACACACACACACAAACATCAACACAGAAGGGAAATATGCACACAAACACGCACACATATACACATACAGACGCAACAAATGCACATACAGTATATTGTGACACACAGCTACACACACACAGAGGGGACATACATCTAGAGGCACACACATATACACAGACAGATGTCATGTACACACAAGGAGACTTACTGGAAGGCATATGCATACAATATTATCAAACACACACCCACCCACAGAGTGAACGATCGGCCCTTTAGTTCCCCATTTCCATCATCCCAGGCAGAGGAAAAAGCACAGCGGGGAGGGTCAGAGAGGCTCGGAGGCCAGACAGGAAACTGACAAGCCCAACCATGTGAATACTCAACCAAACTGCGCCATCTTGGCACTCCTCACTTCACCGATTCAATCTCGTTTACATTTTCTGACCGGAGGCTGAGCGAGCACAGGCTGTCTTTCAAGTGGTAATCCATGAAATCTTTTTTTTTCTTTTTTTCTTGGTAGTATCTGAGGCGCTAAGTGCTCATTACGGAGGTGTTTCTGCGCTGCCCTTCCCAGAGATTGCCTGTCAATCACAAGGCGTTCGGTTTCTGTTGATGAAGTTTGGCTTTCCGTAGGCAGAACTCTTTGTTTCCTCAGTCATGCTGGCTGTCAATGCTCATGTTAACTACCTACAGCACAGTTGTTCTTTGTCTACTTATTCCGCACAACCCTGAAACGAAAAATGTATCACATTTCTCCCAGGAAAGACAACGCATACAGCGTGTTCAGAACAGCAAAAGCAAAAGTTTTCATGAAGTACAGTGCCATATTAACAGTAAAGTTAACAGTGATTTCAGTAAAAGTATTCTCAGGTGTGTCACAAAACACCAGATGATTCTTTTCTTACCCCAATTCCTCAAAAAAAAAGAAAAGAAAACTACATTCAGAACAAATGTAAAGCAATAACTAAGCCCTTCACACTGCACCCTTTTTGTAGCTTCAGAGGTTCAGCCAATCTGTCCTCGATCTAAGTTCTGAGCCAAGGGATCGGGTAAAAGAAGCTGTTTACCCCCAAATTAATTTTTTTATGTGTCAAATACTCACCCTCAATTGGCAGGAATACCAGAAGAAAAAGTCTGTATACTCATTTTTCACAGAGAGCAGAGCTTCCAAAGGTGACGGGAGATAAACATGACAAAAAAATATTTATGTAACCTCTGTAAATCTGTCAGGTAAAGTACTTTATGTATTTCTCTACAATATATGCACTATGATGCCTTTGCATTTAATACAAGAATTAATTCAATCATAAAAATAACTGTATAAATCTTATTCAAACAGGTAAGGTTCTTATTGTGTTAATTTAGCAATCAAACAGTATTCAAGCAGTCAAGCAGTATTTAACAATGTTTATTTAAGGATAACAGTAAATTATTGGCTACTGTTTCAAGTTAACATCTGGAAATAAAGGGGATGACTGTAACTTCAAATGGCTGCACTTACTGTTGAGTGAGTTCTTGTAATTTTACAACAACCTGCTGTTAAATCTCTAGGAACTTGATGGTGTTGTTGACCGTAGAGTTCCAGTATATAGCTGTCAGTTAAATGTCATTTACTCCGAAATTGCAGTAATATACTGTCAAAATAAAGCACCGTGTCGCTGTAATTTTCTTTCCATCCACTTTTCGCTTCTTATACCAGTCTGAGTTGTGGTGGCAGCAAGGTAAACCACATGTCTTTCTTTCTAGCTCCCCCAGATTGTTTTAAGTTTTTAAAATCATTTCTTTCTACAAAATCTGCAAATGGCAACTAAAGTATGGTTAGAGTCAGGGAAAGATTGTGGTTATGCCAAATAAGTAATGGTCAAGGTATGGTTTCACATCAACTGTTGGCTTGTGACAATGACAGGATGGAAGCTCCAGTCTCTTGCATGAAATTCAAAAGGGCCACATGCTACAATCCTCATCTTGGCTTTTGGCTTCTTGACATTAAGGGTAAACTGCTTCCTGCACCAGCACCTATCATTGGCACTGGATTTAAATTGTGTGCCGCCGATCTGACTTAGACTCATAAAATCTGGTAAATATGATATATTGTTGCAGATTAAACTACCTGATAGTATATATAAGAATTCAAATGAGCTCAACCTCAAACAACTACAAAAGAAAAAGCTGCATCAATATTAATAATAATAATAATAATAATAATAATAATAATATGATATTTTAATAATAAAACATTGAGGGCTAACTTTCTATATTGCGTACCTTTACCTTTTATCCTATAAGTACATTTAGCTGATAATACTTAGGCACTTTTATTTAAAGAGGAGTTTGAACTGCAATGTCTTACTATAATGGCTTATTGATGTTAAAATGCCAAGTACAGTACATTTAAAAAGAGCAGAAAAAGCATAAAATGGGCTAATATTACCATCTTAACCCTTTTTCTTCTTTCAACCTTGCATGTCAAGTACTAATTTTGGGGCAGTCCTATAAAATAAAGGGAAAATGCTTCCTAAGTGTGGGGCTCACCTCTTTCTCCATCCTTCCTGACCCCCCCGCCCTCCATCTCTAGAGAGACCATAAAAAAGCTCTATGTAATTGTCCATCTTCTTTTTTTATTATCGAACCAATATCCTCTTGCTCTATCCGTCTATTTTGAGTGATTGGAACAGCAGTGGGTTCCTGTCAGATCTCTCCACAGTGAGCGCTCAGTCAGTCAGCAGTGGGCAGAGCTTGGAAACGTATATCAGTGAGGTCACAGGGCGAGCATTACACGCATCCTACAGCCTGAGAGGAGACCTGTCTGTGGTGTCAGAGCATGAGATGGATACACAGACACAGCACACGTGGGCTGCAGGATGCGTGTAAATGTTGTGCATGAGTGAATGCGTGTACATGTGTGCATTTGTTTTTGCTTGGTACAGATTCTGTATGTTTAAATGTATGCGTTTTGTAGTGTGTTTTTGCAAGTGTGCTGGTCCCCGCACAGATGGGTGCAAGCGTGTGTTGGTGTGTGAGTGTGTGGGCTCATGTGCTTGTTTGTGTGTGTGGCCTGGAAATTATCTGGTCATTCATCACTGCCTGAGCAGCCGAGGCTATAGACCATCCATCTTCCCCTCCTTTCACAGCCAAGGCTGACACTCAAGGTGTTTGTATGACTTAATGTTCCTCTCTGCAGGATTTTGGAGCAGCGTGCACACGGATCTGAGCGTGTTTTTGTGTGTTAGTGTGACTGTGCAGCTTATGTGAATGTTTCTGCCTTTGTTTACCTGCGTATCTGTGTGTCAAAGGCCCCATTAAATAAGCCTTGCATAAACATATGGAGTGGACGTTGTGGTGAGGTTAGGAAGTGTCATATTTTTATTTAAACATCAAAACTGATCCTATTTGATGGTGGGTGTGTGTATTTTTCCATCAGTGTATTAGAGAAGCTCTTCCTCATGTTTATCTCTAGCACATAGCCATGTCAAAGTGTTGTGCTGCTAAGTATTGGCAAACACAAAAGCTCGCCACTCTTATTGACTGCCTCGGGCTATGACCTTAGAAGAGTGCGTGCACTTGCCCGTTTCTCCTCACTTGTGTGTGAGTGGGTGCTTACAGTTACAGGCCCATCTCATTCTCCCACTAAAGGTCAGCCGTCATACGGTATTGAGCCGTGCTAAAGGTGAAAGAAACGTGAAATATGGTAAATGATAAACTACAGAGCAGCACGGTCCTGTTCTCCCACCACCCAGCTGAGCTTGACTGGGATGAGATCTTTCCAGTGATTTATGGGAACCAAATGCACCCCCAATGAATTATTATTGAGACATTAATGCATCTTATAGCTGGGCAACAAGCAATGGAATGTATGATTTTTTTTTTTGTATGTTTATATTGTTTATTTCATATCTTTATTGTCCCACAAGATGAGATTCTTTATGCAGCAAGGCCATATTAAAACATGAAACGAAAACACAATAAAGACATGCAAAGACAAATGAAGATATTAAAAGTGCTGATATTATTTGCGCAATACAACATTTGAATATTATAAAAAAAATCATGTAATAAAAGCAAGAAAAATAGCAACAATAAGAAGAGGTGTGTGAAGAAACAAGAGTCTATAAAAAAATAAAAGTGCTTATTGCACATGGAATAAATTAAAACTTGAACCTGTTGCAACTGGTTTTCAGAAACCACTATCTCTGACCATAGGGGCGGATGTCAGATACCCTGGTCTGGATTTGCTATGACGGATTTAGCTTTCCGTTTGATTTGCCTACTAAAAATGATTGACACAGAAGGTAATTTTGATTTTACAGTGTTTCCTTGCTGATTCCTGTTTGACACATTTAAATTCCCGTATCAAAAAATCCGTAAGAAGGTTAGGGAAAAAAAAAAAAAAAAACACCACCAGCTTTCTGTCAACATTCAAATCAGCTCATCTCTGCAGATATATGCAGTCTCTGTTGCTCCTACTTGCATACTGCCTCACTGAATGTAGCTTTAAGAAAGATTCGATTAAAATACAGGCACATAGTCACATCTTGTTGATTTGGCTAACCAGTAAGCAAATAATTGTCTATATACCGTGCAGGACATCAGAGCAACATGAAACATCCCACTGACTTCATGTGTCTTGACACAGGACTATTGTAACCCCGTTTCCCACTGGTCTTTCAGCTCTGGTTTGGTTTCTGTCAACTCTTGAGAAAACTCTCTGGCTCTTTAGCTTGCTACTTGCTCAGCTTCCTGCACCAGCTCGTCGTTTACTGGACCTCTCAGCTGTTTGGGTAATGGGCCGTTAGCAACTGCTCGCTATGGTTTTATACTGGCATTTGGTAAGAGTCATGAGACAGAAATTGCAGAGTTGATTATTCATTCTCAGGGGTTTCTGCAGTTCCCATTAGGCTGAGTCATTGTATATCAATATTAAAAATACAGGTTTAAACACTAAATTAACGCATTTATGCCACATTGTATCCTCTTTTATTTATCATCCCTGCCACTTTTTTCTATGTGAAACAACATAAAATATATACATAAATATATACATAAAAATGCATTGTGCTGGTGAAATCAAAGCGACTTTACTAATTTACTTGTATGTCTAAGGAAGTTTTATTTTTCCTCGCTAATGGAACACGGCCTGCATTTTCAGTACAAACTGAAGAGTTACAGCTTAATCTTCCCTGCAGCACAGTTATGCCCCAGTGAGCTTATAAATGAAATATGCCACCATGCCAAGCTACTTTGCCTCACGACCTTTCCCAAAACTCCCCAGCTTCCTGCTCCCTGATGCTCACCTACCTCCAGCCATACACACACACACACACACACATACCCAAGTAAATGTCCACACACAAACATGCATTGGTACTCATAGACAGCTGAGCGGTGGGACTTCCACACGGGCAGGCAAACAGCCAGACAAACACTCACATGTATACAACGTGCCCTACAAAGGGATTTTTTTCTTTTTTCTTTCCCTTCTCTCCGGGCTCTACAAACAAACACGGCTAAGTCACTCTTTGTATTCATGTGCCTACTTTTGTGTCAGCCTATGTTTTAATTTGAATGGATTTCAGGTGCCTTCATTGCCAGAGTCTGCCTCCCCTTTCTCTCCTTTGATCCAGCAGCTGATATTGAGGCTCTCTTCCTCTCCTCCTTCTCTCTCTCTCTCCTCCCTCTTTTTCTCACTTTCTCTCAACCCTCAAGAGACATCGCAGTGTGCCATCTCACTCTCAACTCTTCACTTCTGTTTCTCCCTTTGCCCCCCCCCCCCAACTCGTGAAGAAGCAAAGACTGAAGTCTCTAAATTGTCGGGATCTCACATTGTAGCCTGGAGGCTAATATGCTGCCGGCGCTGACATCCAGGGTTCAGGAGGTCACCGTGGCAGCCAGGCTCTGCGTCCTTGCGGTTAGCGGGGGGTTAAGTCTTACTAGCCACTTATTCATGGAGTACAGATGAAACACTGATGCTACAGCACAGTCTCACCCTCCACTGTACCCTCATCGTCGCCTGAAACCTCTGAGTCGCTTCACACGAGGTGGCAGACGTGGAAAAAGGCTGGCTGTCTTGCGCGGTATAATTCCAACAAGCAACATATTCAAAACGGAGTTATCTGACTGTCTTTCCAAAACCGAGGTGAATCATTAACATGAGTACAGAGGTGAGTCTTTTTTTGTCAGGTTTACTCTATATTATGACAATGATTCCGATTCTCGTGATAAGAGATGTCAGGTTTCAAAAGTGGATGTCCCATCTTGGAGTAAAACTGCTACTTAAACTGAGCCTCATTTCTTCCCCTCTGCTAATGATGCTCTGCTTTGGGCTTTTTCACATTAAGTGAGCCCAGAGGTTAACAAAGGTCATTTTATTACAACTTGGGTCTTACTTTCACAATTTAGAATAAGATTATACTACTAAGGACAATTGTTGAGAACTGGGAAGGCTCCAAACAAGCCTAACCTATCTGGCCATGAAAACAAAAGCAAACGATAAAACTGTGACCCACACTGTGAGTTGAAAACATCTATCATAGTTTACAGGCCAATTTCATACAATTTCCCGTGCAAAAAGGGATAATTGACATCACCTGTGTGACTTTTGGTGTTACCTCAAAATAAAGTGCTTTAGATAATCTGGCTAGACTGTTTTGTACAGCTGTCTTTTATGACTTTCAGAGGCTTCTCATTTCTTATGTTGTAACAATTCTAAACGTTCTCAGGCCCTTTCAAGTGATAGAAATTCAAATTCACGAAATTCTACCACACCATGTGAATAAGACTCGTGTTCTAAAAAGCCAGGCACCATAGTCACAAAATATCTTCAGGCTAAAAGTAGCTTCTAAATGCCCAAGTTAGGAGAAACTGCTGAATTTGTAAGCTTTGTAACGCTATGACTAGTTCAATACAATATGATACATTATCAATGCCACCTGTCAACCAATCACATGTAGAAATAGTAAGTAAATCAGTTCATAAACATGATGTCATCCATAACATAGATTTGGATCTCAGTGCCTTAGTAAAAGGAACCCCCCAGTCAAATCTCGGAAAGGTGTGTGTTTGTGTGTGTGTGTGTGGGGGGGGGTTGTGTTATTACACAACTGAGTGTTACACAGCTGAGTGCAACACTTGGAATGTCTTGCTTGAGAGACTGTCTGAAAATGTGCGTTGTTCTCCTCATATTTAAACAATATCACGTCCCCCACCTCTCTCTGACGGCCGGCTTTTCATCCTGCTTTCCAGTGTGGCTGTGCATATCAGGTATAAACACTTTTGATTTCTGACGTAGTCGGACAGCATGTTTTACAAACTAGTTCTGACAGACCATGAACCAGCTCTTAAGGAGAGTCGGAGTAGCAAGAATATGGGCCAAGGATTATCCCTTAACTTGAGGCGTAGTATAATTCATTTGTTTTATATTGATAAAACATTCAGTTTCGGATGGAGGTCTGCTTACTCCCTTGTTCCAGAGATTTCTACTGTATCACAGGGTCTTCATCAGCAGATGAAGTTTGTAGATGCACTTTTTTCATTATTCTGAGCACTTTTTGCACCTGTCAGTTCTGTTGGCCTACGAGACTAAAGACTGTGTGATTGGGTTATGATCTCCAGATAAGCAAACAAGCGGACCTTGAGTTGTTGAATTGACAATTTGTGAGTTAAAACAAAGATTTTTTTTCCCAATCATTTTGTTGACTTTGTCCTCTCTCATATCCACAACACAAAGTCGTCTTTCAGCATGATTTTCAGCTCTCTCCTCCTCCACCCTCCTGCAGCTGAACTAAGCAGCTGATGATTGAATTATGATTTTAGTAACAACTTGAGGGAATATGCACACTTGTATATCTCTATGTGAAATGTCTCACCATTGTTTGCGTCAATGGCTATATTTTGTGACACTCTTTGATTAGTTTTCTTTATTAAATAATTGACAGTGAATGTCCCAAATCCCGGAAGAGTGTCAACATATTAGTTTTCAGACTGCCTACAGCTGACTTTAATCAATTTGAATATATTAGGGAAAGGATTCTGAATAAATGGACAATTACTTTCCATGCATGAGAACCACTATAACAGCAGCAGGGTGGCTAATATTATCATATTAATGGACTGAAGTAAGCTTATTTCCTTAAAATGGAGATTAGTATTAAGGCTTTTAAAAGCAGTATGAACAGTGACTAAAGCAATAGCTTATTTGATTTACTAATATTTGACATAGAGAGACATATGCATTCATGTTGGGAGGGCATGTTTATCAGATACAGTAAATGGTCCCGAGTTATACATTTACGTTGGGAGACTAAGCTATTTTTATTTCACTGTGGCTCCTTCATGAATAGCTTGGCCGGAAGTGTCATATGCTAGCGATCACCCATGTTAGCTCCATCGGAGCACGGTGGGTTCCAAAAGGCAGCTTTTCACCCAAACAGTCACTCGCAGTCATCTCTGCACAACCTTTCATTCCCTCACTGCCTGTTTGACATGGCGTGATGTTATTCACTGGCTGAATTTTACACAGCAGAAAAATACCTGCCTGTTGGCCTTACACTGGTGAGGTTAATCTTTTTACATGAACCTTTGAAAACCTGTGATTGAGTCTCCCTGTCGCCACGAATGGTTGAATGAACCAGTTTAACAAAATGTTACTCAGAGCTGTGCACAGAACAGCCCACCGGGAAGAAGGTGTAAAAAGGCTACCAGCACCATCCTCCCACCTCTATTTAGACTGACCGGAAGGTCATTTCAAATATAGAGAAATTAAATCTCTATTGATCAAAAGCAGTCAGCAATACTGGCCACGATTTTTTTTCAAGTAACTTCTTTATTATAACTGGCAGAAGTAGGAGTATGATTACGCGATAGGATAATGATGAACGAAGGTGCTGTGGTATCCCTGTTCCAGATGGCTGAAGTATTGTGAGCAACATGACTGTTTTAAGTTCACTGATATCAAGGTGAATAGGTTTAATGAGTTGGATATAGTATGGCACTTCCATCTAGTTACAGTAGGGAACTCATAAGAGACAATGCCAAAAAAGCAAAAAAACAAAACAAAACAAAACAAAACAGAAAAACAAAAATCATAGACAAAACACGCCCCCTGTATCTCCAGTACTTTCTTGAGAATCATCACGTTTTTAAGTTTTTTCAGTACCAAGGTAATCCAGTGATAGCTGTACATTCCTGTGTACACTGCAAACAGAAAACTATTAATAGGCAATTTGGGATAAGTTTTGTAAAGGTAAAGATAAATATAGTTTTACAAAAATAAATATGGTTTTTATGAATGTTTTTACAAACATAGATATAACCTGATTTTATGCGGGGGGTTTTTTCAGCATTACCTTCCTAATCTTCACATTGTGCTGATGTATCTTCATGTTCTCTAGTAACATGACCATTCATAACAACTAAGAAATCAATTTATTAAAGGTAAGGAGGAGGAAAGATAAGTATATGCACTCTAACCAGACGAAATGTTCTGCAAAGTAGCTACAATCCAAAATCTCTGAGTTTTCACCACTTTAGCTGGAGAAAAACAAAATACTGAGCGTTGCCATGGAAACTAAATCTTGCTGGTTGCCCAGATGGAGGGGAAAAACAGAAGAAGTGGATAAAGTCACAGTAACAAAATTAGAAAAGCAAATGGAGAATGGAGCAAACATATGGACAAACAAAGCAAATTATTCAGATATTATTCAGCAATAAAGTTAACATAAAGGCTCATGACTTTGCAAGAAACAGCACAGACCTTTTCCTAAACATCTGATGTTTGCTCACTTCATTCTCCTATTAACATCTCAGATCAAGCTGCTGTTATGGTAGCAGCACTCACAGCAAACCAAACCGCAGCCTCAGTCTCAGGCTCTGAGGTGTGCTCCTGAAGTGAGTGGAAGACTTAGTGGGATACTTGTGATTCTCTAATGAACCATCTGTCTCATCAGCCGAACATCACACTGGTTTTTTTTTAAGATGCTTGATGCTGACAAAACTGGAAATCTCCATATGTTAAAACACAGGTTTTTTGTTTTTTTTCTTTATGGTGTCAGTGAGAGTGACAAAAAGTAAGGAACATATGGTACAATTATGCTGCATGTACTATTACAGTAAATTAAAAAGTGTACTGTGCATTACAAAAAAGAGAAATATGTCTTTCCACCCTGATAAATCGCAGGAGACATAAACAGAGGCAGAACTAGTTTAATGACTCATGCTCATTTCTCAATTCATGCCAAATCATACCCAGAGCCAGATTTACTAAGGCTGTTTTTAGGTGCAGATGTGACGGATGTGTCCAAGACACATGTGGCGTACTTTATCAAGCTGGTGCACCACGCTGGAGTCACAGTTTGTGTGTCATTTTGGCGGCGAGTGTTTGCAAGGTGCATCTCCACCTATCACTCGTACAAATAAGGCTGGAGACACGTTCACAAAAGATCATTATGTATTCATAGAGTGAAAACACCCTAAAAATATCAAAAGAGCTGCCCTGCATCAGTTATCTGAAAATAAAATAAAATGACAAATTCTGCCTGTATACTGTATAACTTAAAACCAGGTCTTAGAAAGTAGAAAATAGAGCCATAATTGTCAGTGAGCACAATTATATTAATACAATATATTAATAGAATTAAATCTGGAGATTATAATGTATTCATTTTTATGAGTAATAGCTGACCTTTAGTGTAGCTGAAGTATATGTTTTTTGTAACAAAATAACACCCTCCGATTTCACACAGATACACACAGGTTTTCATTACATTTATTGCATTTTTTTTTTTAAACAAAAACATTATCCATCAGACCAATTTGATCAATAGTATAATCACAAAAAAAATTAATCACAAATTTAGGACTGGAATACTGCATGTTCAGGAGAGATGTAGACATTGTAAACTGGTAAAATGTGACGTTTTGCAAATGAAGCTATGTATAGGGACATTTGTGTAACTCATGAACATTGTGGGAGAGCTACCAGAAGCATTAAGGGAATGTCGTGGGAACTTCATTCCTGAGCATCTAAACACCAAGATGAGTTTCACCAGTTTTTCAGCTGATGTTAATTGTATTATTTTGTTTAGATGCTTGAACTTTTTCAGAACGTACCACTGGCAAATTTAAGAGATACTTTTGTTTTAGTTGTAGGAGCTTCTACACTATCTTGCGTCTGATAATTCTTCTTCTGCACAGGCAGACACCAAGAAGAAGTTGTGGCTTGAAGAGAGATGGAGATCAAGACAAACACGTAGATCCAGAGGAAGACTAAAAGACAGCAGGAGGGGAAGGACGGCAAGGAAGAGAAAAAGACAGATAGGACCTGTGAACCAAAACAGCTTTGAAGATCCAAGAGCAAGTCTCACATCTGAGCACATGTTAAATAACTTATTCTCACTTTTAAAAAATCCACAACCAGTCTGCAAATGGAGTCTGAGGTAGAGATGGAACCCCACTTGGGACACACATGTTAACTTAGCTGACCCTTTTGCAAGAAGAAGCCTGTGCCTCCACCTCTTTTCATCTCCGGAGCGTTTTCAGTCAGGTAGAGGCAGCCGACAAAAGAGAGGAGCGTCTCACAGGGGAGGACAGAAAGAACCTCTGCCTCCTCCACTGCAACCCCTCATCCAACCGACGGCTTTAAATTATGCAGGTGGGTGTTTCTGATGTCTTTAATAGTTTACCAGGAAAGGTTTAACATTATTTTTAAAGAAATAAGGTTGGCCATTTCATTAAGTTACAATTATTTAGTAATCAGTACAGAGGGAATGCAGTGATCTAATTTTTCAAGGGACCCATCGGCCTCATCATCACAGGACAACAAACAAACTACAAATGCTTTCTGAGTAATTCTTTAACAACTAAAGGGAATCAACAATTATCCATCCAACACACAAGACAGTCAGGGGTCTGCAGATGTCTAATAACAGCAAAAAATGAAGGTCCCTGAAATACTGTGCAGTGTTAACTGTATATAAACCGTTAACACAAAACAATCATTTGGATTCTTGGTCAAAAACTTTCTTGGGAAAGTTAAATTCATAAGCAATAAATAGATAGATAAAATTCATTCTACAGTCTCATTTGGTCTGGTACAGTATGACTAGTAGCTTATGATGGCTAGTGTTAGCTAATGTAATAAACTTTAGATATTGTAGATATCGCTATGTAACTACATTGAGTTCATTCGCTGACGTTATGACTCTTCTCCACTTGTGCTATCATTACAGTAGTTTTAGCATTTTCCGTTATCCTGTCACTTGTGACGACAGTTGCTGCTGTGTATGAAAAGCTGCATACTGCAGGATCACTTCAACTCTGGACTCAAACAAGAATGTAAAAAGGATCATTTGCAATTTGAGTTGTGTGCTGTAACTATTCATGCAAGGCGAGGCTAATCGCTTCCCAGCTCCAACTCTTTAACCCACAGATGTGACACATTGGTATCAATCTTCTCGTCTACCTCTGAGAAAGAACCTGAATAAGCGTATGTCCCAAAATGTTGAACTGTGGGTTCAGATTAATAGATGTCAGCCTTCATCAAAATAATAAGGATATCACAGGATATTCTTGTTGTCTTTGGATAGATTTTCTAGTTTTATTTAGAAAAATGGTGTTTGGTTAATGAACAATATGCAGCAGCTTAGAAAGTATCTTGTCACATTGTTTTTCCCTTTAGTCTTTGACTGTGTGTGAAAACTATAGCCTGAATTATTTCTGAATTCGTATACAAAGTAATTTTAGTAATGTTTACCATGTTTTTTTCCCATATGAATTTACAGTGGCAGAAGACAACTGCTGTGCATTTGTAACCCATTTGTGGAATGATCATGGACACTTTCACAATGGTTAAAACACACTTGCAGCCTCTTTAATTAGTCAGTATCAGTGGCGAAAAAATCTATACTATTCACTACTAAAAACAACCGACCCTTTTTACATCAAATGTTTAAAAGCAGGTTGAGAATAAAATTGTGTAGTAACACTGCAAGCAGAGTAAATAAGGACAGGGTTTTATTTTTGGGATGAACTGCTCCTTTTAGCAGCGCTTTATTGTATTTTTTTCAACTTCAGAAGAGAAGACCAAGGACGCAAGGTGCATCCAGAGGTTGCAATAATAAAAGCAGCACAGAGCTTCTGCTCGTCACTGCTCACATACCCTTGACCTCTCCGTGCAGACAGACCACGCAGCTGGGTCAGGAGAGAAACCTCTGTGACCCAAACAGACAACTCCTCACTCCCGAACATGCAAATGAGCCAGGTAGTTCCGCCCTGGCTTTTGTTTAGGTGGAAATCCACTGACACCTCCATCTGTTTAGTGAGATAGAGGCAGGAGAGAGCGGCAGGGTGTGGGAGAAGAAGAGAGTGCAGTGGGAGGGGTGCGGAGGAGAGAATGGGCAAATTGATGTGACAGTGTCACACTTATCTGCTGGGGGTGGTGTGTGTTTTGCGAAGTATACAATGATGAACATCACATGTGTTCATGTAATTTTTTTTATTTTTATTAATGCAAGCAGGGAAACATTTTCATTTCTTGATATTTTTCCAACCTGTCTGAAAACTGTTAAAGGGCTTGGTAATGGTATCAGACTGGCTGAACTCTGTAAGTCATAATGCATCACTCACATGTACACACCTGACACATTTTCAAACCCACACTGCACATACTGTAGAGTCAAAAAATTGGAGAGAGGATTTACAATGAGCTGGTTTTTGGAGGTGCACATGATACAGGCTCTGACAATTGTTTTTGTGGTAGATTATCCAGCTGGGTCATAAATAAAACCAGGATGCAAGGACTATGTGCCAGTTACCCTTGATGATGAAGATACTTCACTAAAATAAGGGACTTAAGCATCTTCTCCACCCTCACAACTGCTTTGTGCCATACGCCAAGAACGTGCTGAACCCCTGTCCAGTCTGTCCAACACACAGAGTGAAAGAGATGCCCTAGAGATGGATAAGAGAGATGGATACTTATCCAGAGATGGATAAGTAAAATATAGAAAATGATGATGAAACAATACTGTAGAAGTTAAAGAATATAAGTATAATGTTTAATTAATATATTAATATTAATATTAATATAATATTAATACCAATCTCATGTCTGTAAGTTAAGTATGGAGCTGGAGCTGGAAGCCTAAACAACACCCAGTACTTGTGTGCTGCCTCTCTGGCTATAGCTCTGGTTGCCAGGTAAAGTCAGTGAGCACTGGTTTCACTACTCTTTAGGTACAACGGTACCACATCTGGCAACTTCACTTTGACAACAAGACTCCAGCATATGACGGCCTGTAAAACCTCAAATTAATTTTGACATTTCTATTTGTGGACTGATTAAACAAGATACGTAGGGAATAAAATTGAGCAATCCATGATTGTGATAGGAGACGCAGGGGCTCAGAACCAACCAATGCAAAGTCGGAGGTGGCTTGCTTTGAGGGTATTATCCTACTGGGGCGGCTTTGGCTCAGGTGGTAGAGTGGGTTGTCCACTGATCGCAGGGTTGGTAGTTCAGTCCCCAGCTCCTCCTGTCTATCTGCTGAAGTGTCCTTGGGCAAGACACTGAACCCTAGGTTGCCTCACTTGTAAGTCGCCTTGGATAAAAGCATCTGCTAAATAAGTAAATTCACTTATAACATGGCCAGTTGCCCAAAAAATTCCATATGTAAACCAATTTTGATCTCACTTTTCTGTTTTCAACATCCTGAAATGTAGTTCCTGTGCCTCAGAGTTTCTGTCATTCGTGTTGCTAGGCCACGTCTAGCTAAACAGGAACCCTTCCTGTTCTGGGCCAGAAGTTTTGACTGGCGCTCTTTTGAATATGCAATCTTGTTTGGCCCTGTTCTTCTGCAGTGGTTTAATGAACCCCAACTAGAGAATTAGCAAACCAGCTGTTCATCTAGATGTACTCAGCTGCAAATATTCACATAGTGGATGGAAACACACATCCATTTCCATTTTCTTTTGCGATTTTAGGGAAATTCGGTTAAAATTTGCTCTACGTTTAGATGTAAACCTCATTAGTTTCTCTCTCTCTCACTCTTACCTGAGACTTGTGCACGTCTCTTTATTTTCTATGCGGTTTTGGTCGTGATATCTCCCTGGTCGTCTCTTTCTCTAACGTTATTTTAATTACACAAGTCACCCACAGTGGACGCCCATATTCATGCAAATATCAAACACATTTCAAATTAAATTTGCTACTCACTGATAAGCTGTTCGTCCTTTTTGTTGGCTGATGGCGGTGGTTACTCAAATAACTCTAGCTCCAAGCACTCCAAGCAACTAAGTCTTATTGTTGCGCTCTTTACGTACAGTTTAATACTGGTGCATTCATTTAAAGCAGCAAGCCAACACCTCAAACAAACACATCATGGGTGTCTGTTTAAACTGTCCATTTACTAACAGTTAATCCACACCTTTTAGCCAATCAGAATTAAGAATTATCAGTGGCCATTATATCAACAATGTTAAATAGTAAGCATTAGAAGTTTTGGTAGGCATATTTTTAAACTTTGGAGAGAGCCACAGAGGCTTTTTACTCATTTCCAAATGTAATGCTAAGCTAAACTAAGCCAATTCAGGCAAACCAGCCAGTAGTGAAGTCACTAATAGGGCAGACAGAAACTGATCTGCAAGAACACTGATTCACAATGAACACTGAACCAAATTAAAGTTTCATTTTAGTTTCCTTTGTAAACTCACTTTCTAACTGTAAAGCAACAAGTAAATGAACGACTGACCTGTGAAGCCACCCATCACTGAGAACCAACCTGATCTGTATAATCCAAGTACTGTGTTACAGGAAATCAAATTTGGCATGTTTTACGTTAAAAAATAAAGGTCAGTTTGGCTTCAATTGCCACAGTGGGTGCAGGCTGGCAAAGTGAACAAGCCGCAACTGGCCAACGGTGCAATCTGATTGGATTATGGCGAACTGTCGTGACCGCTCCAGCTGTGACTGGTGAGCTCCTCTGGCATTTGGCACGGACACCATTGAACAAACACCACTGGAGCTGGATCAAGTATACTGGTATTTGCCCGCAGTGCTGAATTCATAAGAATCAGAGAACATGTCAATGTGATTTTGTTTGGAGTAAACTGCCGGTCTTAACCTGCCATCATAATGTGCCTCGCTATTTCATCTCATGCAGAACGCAAATACAATTAAACAAACCAGTCAGTTTAACACAGGCACTGTGCTTTATGAGAGGTCAGTCATGTGCATCTGATTCTGTCCAGTTACACGTGATACTTCACAGATGACATGAGACTTATCTCTGGCTGCTCAAGGTCTATTGCAGCTGAAGGCCTTCGTCATCTGTCCTTCATTCGTCAATCAAATCAAGCGTACAACCTACACATTTACATGTCTTCACACACATCAGTAAGTTGTGCTTACATCAGCTAATTGGTGTCAGATACCAGATTCGAACTCAATCACATTTTCTCATTGCGGCAGCATCTGTTTGGCTACCAACTGACTGGTCACATCCGACCACATTCATATTAGGGCATTAGCCGACTATGATAAATTTCTCACTTTGCTGCTGCAACTTCCTGCAACTCCTTTGAACTCCTCTTTGTGTGACTGATATCTCTGATTCTGCACAAGTACATGGGGATCATTAGGTCGTTGCAGCTCGGATCCTTTGAGAGCCCCCTCAAAGAGTAGAGCCAGTTCTGTCATGTGTAACTGTAAAACCAATTGCACTGAAGACTACAGAAATACATGTACTTTAACTGAGTTTTCATTGTATAAGAATCTGGGCCAAAGGTCAGAATACATTCATTTTTTTCACTATAGGTCACGATACCATGCATCGTTGCATGTAAGAATATACAGTCAGCGTATGATGAATCAAGCCAGTTTCAAAGCAGCTCCATACCATTTAATTGTTATGGAGAAAAACAATAACATTCTGAAGTTTTCGTACTTTTAGGGGTTTTTAGAAATATTGATTGTCTGTCATAAAAAGAGCTAAATTATCACACAAATATAATAATTGTCTTACACCTGCTAACACTAGTTCCTTGTCCTACTTGTATACTTAACTGTCGTCAAGGATTATTCTGCAGCACAACTTACATTAGCAAACTTTCTAATAAATATACATGTTATTGCCTTATCACCATAAGTAGGATATATAGTAGTAATATGATGCATTTGATTTAACTTTACCACTTATAGCTTATTATAAGGCAATGCTGGTTTGATTTCAAACATTGAAACACAGTGTAACTCTAACTAGATTTACAAGTAGTGGCTTTGCCTTGATTCGTCAAAGTCATCGTTTCCGTATTTCCTTTTTGGTATGTAAAAAAAAAATCCATCCTTTTTCATGTCATTTATCCAGAGCCCTCACTAGCGTGTTTAATTCATTTTCATCCTAATTAGCATGTAATTATAATTTATTTGACACTAGCCTGCCATTAGATAGCTAAACCTCAATGAGCTAAGAGTTATTAAACAAAGTGAAGTTTGCTCTCTGAAGGTGGAAGTGTTCCCATTAAGCTGATCCTATTGCACCAAAGGATGATGAGAGAGTTACAAATCAATGTTTCTGGTCTCCATTGGTCATCACAGTGAGCACAAAGGAGTTTGCATCTGTATCACTGCAAAGTGATGAGAGAACGAAGCTGGCACCTCTGGGGCAAAATCAGAACAGTTACTGCACCTGTGGAATAATAAGTTAAATCCAGAAATTACCTTTTAAATGAGTAATGACTAATAAATAATAGATGTGACTTCTTTTGAATAATGAACCCAGCACTGCTCCCTTGGGTGGCAGTCCCATGCTTCAGCCCAACTTTTGCCCTAGCAGTCTTATCTCGTCGTCCAGATCCGACCAGTGACAGTCCAGCTCTACATCCAGCTCAAACACCGCTGCCGTGGCTCCATGGGGGCTTGTGGCTCTTGGCTGGGGTACACCTCCATCTAGGTCAACAGCTGCAGCTCTGTACTATCTGACAACTGATAACACAATGTGACCATTAGTGTTGTAGGCTTGTGGCCCGGGCTCAGCCGACTCGGGTCTACCTATGCCAGCTCAAGGCCAGAGAGCTTGTCTCCTAGAGATTAATGACCCCTGGTGCTGCGCAGAGTGGGCCACTCCTTGAGTGTGAAATACACCTCATCTGCCTGGCTGGAGCGCTGATTTATTCCTGCCTGCATGCTTGCTCTCCGTGTCTGCAAGGGGATTGTCTTTGTTTTGCAGTTTGTGTGTGTATGTGTGCGCATGTAGGCATGTGGGCATGTGGGCTTTATTTGATTTCTCTTTGATTTGACTAATTTCTGTTCTTTTTTCTGACAGTGCAATAGTGTACGCTAGTCGTTTCAAAGTAAATCTCTTTATTTAAACACTTTTTAATTTTGATTTCCTCCCTTTCATTGAAAAGAATGTGAACCTCCCAAATGATTGAGCTGTAAATCACTAGAATGTGTCAGGACCTTTTTCCCATGGATTTTTATCTTTTTGTGTAATTCATGTAGTATTACACTGAGGGAACACCAATGACCTTTAAGAGAAGATAGTCCAAAGCACGTATAGATTAAAATAACACACAATAAGAATAAGAATGATGTTTTATTTATGCCTAACCTCTCAAATCAGGGTGACAATGTGATAACAACTGAAATTATACTTCTACAGAGATACAAGTAAACATCTATGCAAACCTATGCAGAGAAGGGTGTTGCAGAGGAGCTGACGTGCATACCTCCCAGATTGTAATACATAGTGAAGACCTGCGTGTCAAGCAAGCTGATCCAACAACCTGTTGGGAGGTTTTCTCTATGTTTTCTCTCCGAGTTTGGATGTACATGGCACTTCTGCAAGCAATGAAACTAAATTCCTCTACAAATGAGTAGGAATGTTGTTCTATTATTTGGCTAGTATGGCTCTGTGAGTTTTCCTAACTTTGATTCAGGGAAATGAGGACTTGCATAAAAACCACATGATTTTTACATGAATCATTGCATTAGACCACAATAGCCACATGTATGAGCTACACCAGGCTGGAAAACACCAGAATTACATTGTAAGGTTGAGGTAAAGCTCCTGGTCTTCTCTTAGTTTAGTATAGAAAAGTCTGCAGTTGTTTCTGGCACAAAACAAAACCTGATCATTGTCCATTAATGCTCTATCAAAGCCATGTTTGTTCCCCATCCTTAACCAAAGGGCTTTTGTTGCCTAAACCAAAACACACAGGAGACTTGGGATGCAAACCCCAGTCCCTCTCTTCTGTGTGGTTCATAAATGTATCGCCTCATTCACTCCAAAAAACTCTCCCTGTAAGAATAATTCAGGCTGTGATTATGTTTCCCATCAGAACATAATTGGGAAAACAAATTAGCAAATGTAATTTTTAGGAGACTGAGTTAGTAACATGACTGAGGGCACACTTTTGAGGGCTGCCAAGAATTTAAATAGAAATGTCTCTTTACTAAGTTGCTGATGGCAAAACAGGATTAAGGGACAACAACCACACTAGCGGCTCTGGGATGCAGTTATACTACTACAAATAAAATCAATAAACAATGTAAAACACAGATGTATACACATATCCAGTGAGACAGGCAGTCCTCACAGGGCCCTGTTCCGCCTTCATCACTTGTTGCTGCAGGTAAGTGCCTATGTTGCCTGTGCTGCAGAGCACAATGCCGGTAGGCTTGTGTGTATTTTTGTGTTCAGATCTGAATGAACTATTTTCCTTATGGTTTGCATTTTGCTGATAGTAACCCCCTTGCTAAATCAAGCAACATTTCATACCATTTTGAGTGCAGTGTTTTGTTCTTGAGAAAAATACAGCCAAGCTGCAGAGGTCACGTGACCAAAAACACAGATATACATGGTGTTTTTTTTTAAGTTTCCCAATAAAAGAAGGTAAGCTTATCATCAAAACTGGATGCTCAGAATATACAGTGAAAATATTAATAACTTTTTCTACATTGTTATTCACTGAGGCTGATGGCAGACTATTTCTGACCCTGTGGTTTCCCCTCATATCACCATTTGCTCCGCCTTACACCTACCTGGTTTAAAATGTACATGTCAAACTCTGCTTTTATCTGTGCGTTTGATTTCTGTTCTGTTAGACACTAATGAGAAGGACATACAGTAAACTGGAGGATTTAAATGAGCTGGTATATTTGGCAGAACTGTTGAGATATATACAGACCGTCATTAGGAACCGAGAACAAGAATGTCTTACAGTAGTCCACAGTGTCCTTATTTAACACACAATACCAGACATCCAAGTCAATAAAATAAACAAGTTGCAAAACTACCCTATCTACAATGTGTATCTCCCAAAATTGCTTTCATCAGGGTGGTGCTTGACAGACATGCCGCCATTTGTCTGCTGTGAGGGGGAGTTGCAGCCTTCTTTGTGGCAAAATAGTGTGAAGCAGGTGTTGATGGCAGTGCCAGAATCACAGTGCTTTAATATGCACCTTCTGAGTCCGCTGAAAGGTGTTGTAGGTGATTCTTGGACGTTCTAGGGATCTAAATGATGATAATGTTCTGTGCTTAAGTACAATTTTGTGGTGCAGTTACTGTGCTTTACTTACGTATTTGCACATTACGCAACTTTATACTTCTACTTTACTACATTTTAGACTGAAAACATTTTTCTTTTTATTGTGCTACATTAATTTGGCACACATAGTAACTAGTTACATTGCAAATTAAAGACAGTGGACACCCACACACACACATTACTGATTAGACTTTTAGTCAGGTGTGAGCTGGATGGCGCTATGCTGGAAAATTATATAATGTCACCAAACTCTATGTACCTGTAAGAATGATATATTATGATATACCTGTAAGAATGATATATTAGTTATCCACTTATATTAACTTAGTCAGAATACGTGAAAACACACTTGTGTGGGTGGACTATGGGTGTGTAGGAGCTTGAAAAACATTCAAAAAACTTACAAAACTATGGATTTTACATACTAACTCTATAAAATGTGATGCATTGTTGTAGATTAAACTATTTAACAGAATAATAAGTCATTAGAGGTTAAATAATTTGCTATACATATAAAGTGACAACATTAAATGGAGCTTAAAGTTGATGCATTAGTAGTAACAAATCAATAATGTATAAAAATGTAACATTGTGTAATGAATCCTTTTTTTGGATATTTTTTCAGTTAATACTTCGGAGTATTTTTACATCTTACTATTTCTACTTTCCTTAAGTAAAGTATCTTAACTTTAAGAACACTTCTTCCACCACTGCTCCTGAGGACACAACTACGGGCATCAGTCTTGTAGGCCGCGTCCCAAAGCCGCCTAAAACCCATGCGGTAAGGCACACCACAGGTATCAAGTCATCAAAGTGCAGACTTGGAGGAGCAAAGCAGGACTTCCCGTTTCTGTTGGATCCTGATGTTGCATTCGATTTGGAAGAATTCCCCCCAGTGCCTCACTGTACCTCTGTGTTTGGATGATGTCAAATCCAAAACGAGTGGTAAAGGAGAGAGCTAACAGGTTAGGTTTGGAGACTGGGTATTTTAGTGTACATTTTCAGGAATCCAAAATGTCAGAACGCTCTACAACCATGATAGGCAAACGAGTGTAAAGTCACTCAAGATGAAAATGAAAGACAACGGGTTGCAAGGGTACTTCAAGGTTGTGGATCGAACCAGATGGAAAAAATGAGAAAAAGAAAATAGGTATAGAATGCTTTATTTTGTGAATTGAATCCCTATCATTCCTCCTTGTGCACACTACATCACTTTCGGTGTGCATTAAAAGGTCCAGAGTACCTGTGTATGTGTCTGCTGTATTAAAACAAGGATTTGAACAAGACTAATTCCACTTTTCCTTTTTTTTATTTTTATTAGCCTGCATGTATTAAAGAGCAGATTTGAATATCCCATGGTTGACAACACAAGTGGATTAAAAACAAAACATTACATGCAGTGAATTAACAATGAGTCCAATGCCATTAATTACTCAACTGCCTTGTGTATTTTTACATTAGCATCCCATTGCTTTCACTTACTTGACACTGTCCTTTACGTATTTCTTTATACACCATTCAGCCACAACAGTAAAACCAGTATGTGGTTGATCGGTGTATTTACTCATTCAGTAAATGTATAGCATTTACTTATTTCTATCCCTTTAATATTTCCTTATATGTACACTGTTTATTTATTAACTTACCTTCATTACTAGCATATACAGTAAATGCTATTGCCAATGCCTTTTTCAAACACTTCTGATGAAATTCGGCCACGCTCCATTAGGTATATCCTCATTTGATAGGGAAATCTATAAAATGAAGATGCAAACAACCCCTTAAATCCTCGTTTGACTGGGAGAATTTCACATTCTTCGTTATCCAAGGAAAAGCAGAGTGTTTCGTCAGGTGAATTTCAAATTATTTATTTGATTTTTCTCCTTGAAACTTTTTTAAACGTTGAAACTTTTTATTTTTTACTTTAGTCACTTTGCAGGGAAGTTTCAGCAAGCTAATGTTCATGTTAAAACAAATTAAGTTAAAATAATGCTTAAACAGAACATTTAGTTATTCTTACCATCTGCACTGGCAATTCATCCTAATATTGGATAATGATGGTGATAAAGATCATTATGTGAGTGATGATAATTACGTGGGACAATGATCGCAATAATAATCATAATGATGATATTCATTACAGTGAATGAAGCCAAGTATGATAGATCCCACACTGGTCATGTTACTGCTTTCAGGTCAGCAATATTAATAACTCAGACATGAGAACTGCAGCTTAAAGACGTACTCATGCCATTTAGGTCCTGAGGTTACATATTTCCGCATATTATTGGATACTTTTACCTGTTCACGACTGTAAAAAGGATATAATGTTGTTCTAAAACATGTTTTGGGGTTGGGCGCAGGGTGAGCGACTAACCCGGGGCGCACACTCACCATAAGATCACACTCTACTTTCTTTTTTTTTTTTTTTAGCCGTAAGTTAAATTTGACTTTTACTGCTTTAAAACACACATTACTGCATTATATGAGGAAGAAATTATTACCGGTGGTTGTTGGTTTCACTGTGCTGCTGTGTACAAGACGTAAACTACTGCAAACGCTGAAAGAAAATGGAACTGGTTTGCAGACACATTAAGGCAAAGATGCATTCTTGTGAATCTTGTGGCGTGTTCTTCTTTCTAGTTTTTTGGAGACACCGGCAGTCTGCCGGTATCAAACAATGAAGGATGAACATTTACAACTGGACATTAACTTGCATTTATCTGAATAATTTCTTATCTTGGAGCTGGACCAGCCCACATTGTGAAACAAAGAGCTGAGCAAGTTACAAAAAAAAAGAAATGCGTGTGCGTTTCTCTGTGGTAGCTACAGGGACAGCAAACGAGAAACCAGTGCGGTGGACTTGTGGCTGCAAACTGTTGGAGTAAGGGAAGAGCTTGCAGTACTGCTGACCTCATTCAAGCTGTAGTCAAATTGTTGACCATGAGGATGGTATTTTTTGTTGCTAGTTATACAGCACAATCTAGTTTATAATTACAATAATTCAGATCCATGGCGTGCACTCTGCTTGGGACTGAAGTGATGATGATGGCAGGTTATTGTGTGGATTACTGCCTCGTGTGGCCTCTCATTTCTAAAGGCCAGTAACACTGACTGGGTCTGGTGATCCTGATGTCGGTGCTGAGAAAAATACAATAACTCACTGTTGAGTAGCCACAAAAGAAGATATGTCATTACGTGACATGATAAAAGAATACGAAGATAATGTTGGGCACGCCACGAGGTGTAAATACAACTGCCAAAGTTACTGTGAATTCATATTTTAAAGTGATATTAGAAATTATGTAGTAGAATGTGGTACTTTACGTATTACAGTATTTTCAATTCATAGTGAGATACCAAACTGTACCAGACAGAGATATGATGAGGAATATTATAGTATTATACACAACTTAAAATAATAAACTGTAAAATAGAGTTCAGATTTTTTTCACACTTTTCAGACTTTCTATACTGTTTTTATGGACAGTATAGCATTATTGATTATATAATTCAGTGACTGGGGGAGAGGGCCAACAAACAAAACTCCAGTAGACCTGTCCCACCCCTGCTGGACAGTACAGCACTGGTCAAGATGTAACAATACGTAAGCTGAAACAACATTTATGGTTCTGAACACTGTCATTTCAGCTCACTGTTTGCAGCCTCTGCTCTTTTTGTCAGCTATTATTCCAAATATTATTTATAATTCTTATCAAATGTGCATGTGACCTGATGTTACATGTTACACGTCAACTGCCAGTAGCCAGATTTTCTTCCTGTTCCAGTTTGGCATGGTTTTGTTTTCATTTCGACAAATTAGCATATTATTTCATACCTATTAAAAAACATACATGTTGGAGATATATTTATCTGTTAATTGGAACTGGAGATACTAACAATTCTACACAAATAAACTTTTAAATTCTAATAATATTAATAGGACTAAGGACTGACAATAAGGTAGATGTAAGACTAGCTGTCTCTGTCTCTGCTCCGAGCGAAGAAGTGATTTATCATGTGATCACTTGAGAGTCGCTCTTAAAGGCTACAAATGTTGGCAAGCTAAATGAAGATGGGGAACGTAGACCCTTAGTTTTTATTAAGTGTGATGTAAATGCTTGATAAAAAAAAGGCCCCTGGATTGTGTACTCTGTAATCATTGTAATACTAAACTTTGTTGAGAAAAAAATCAGCCATATTCTACTATATTCTACCCATTGTTTGTCTCATCAGGACTTTCCACCGTCTCCACCCACTTCAGACACTACCAGTACGTCAACCAGGAAATGACCTCGACTGAAGCTCAGAGTTACTGCAGAGAGAAGTTCATTGACCTGGTCACCATCTAAAATGACAACGACAACCAAAAGCTTCTGACACTTGCAGTAAATAGTCATACGAGCGATTTAGAAGACATATGGATAGGGCGTTATGATAACATTAACAGTTGGAAGATGTCCATGGAGGCCAAGAATTATCATATTGACACAGACTCTGATTTTATCACTTGGTCAAAGAACCAACCAAACAATTTAAATGGAAATCAACACTGTGTATTGTACAGTAAAACAGGGAAAGTCAACGATCAGGCCTGTGAGAAACGTTATCCTTTCATATGTTATAACGGTATGAATAAGTTGCTTTTATTAGTTACCCCCCCATTTATGCAAGAGTTTTGGATTATCACTATGCGCCTGCTTTGACTCCCACTCCCTCTCTTTAACCTTTCAAAGCCAGCAGTACCACAAGTTATGTCTCAATGGATCTGCAACGCAGCTGGTCAGGGGCTCAGGCGTACTGCAGGAAACACCACAGAGACCTGGTCAGCATACGAAGACAAGAGGACAATAACAACATCCAGCGCACCTTGAAGGCATCAAAGATTGCAAAGGCATGGACGGGCCTTTACAGAGAGCCCTGGGCCTTCTGGTCGGACAACAGTACCTCCACGTTCACTAACTGGGACACTGGGCACCCTAATAACCGCTTCTCACAACAGCGCTGTGGAGCGTTCTCCGCTGACTCAGGGAAATGGAGAGATGAAAAGTGTCAAAATATAAAAAACCTTTCTTCTGTTTAAAAGGTGAAGTCTGACTCAGGAACACTGTAAAATTCTATTATAATGTAAAATGCCAATGTTTCATGTTGGTGTGTATGTGATTGATTTCATAGCAGTGACAAAACAACCAACACTGAAGATTATGATTCAGTCGGGGACTTACATTAACAGCATGGAGATTCAGCAGCAGCTGTTACAGCAGTCAAGCAGCACAGTGACACTGCAGTCGCTTGATATAAGTTAATGACATGTTTATGACATTTTTCCGATATTGCACATTTTCTGTAGTTGCATGCCCACACGGTGTTGAAAGGACAAAAATCAAAATACTCTGGGGAAATGTCCAGAGCTACCATGAGAACTACAGGAAGGAACAGGATGGGGACAGTGACTGCTCAAACACGCTGTGACTGGATTTAACTGATTAATATGTAAAACTCATTACGTGCTGTGCTGAGCTGTCCTATCCTTCAAATTCTCTTCTGTGAGTGTTGTATTTACTATAAATAGTGTCATAACGAGACAATGCTACATTTTGTCCTTTGAGTGACATGGTTCACCACCTGTTTATGTCTGCATTCAAGTATTTGCATAAAAAATTGAAAATGTTGAGCATGAAAATTCATTCTTGACTTTGGAAAAAGTACTTTGACGAAAAAAAATGTCCTCTATTAGCTTTTATTTTATTAGTTATATGTCTTCCTCCTAGGCTGTAGTTGTTTGTGTTTTGCCATATAAATACATACAAATATACATATATATCTATATCTATATATACAGATAGATATATAAATTTATAGTGATTTATGCCAAATTACCAGGATTACATTGTGTGAAATCTATGCATCGATAAACTTGTTCTCTTATGTGACTTTTTCATTACAACCATGTGACTACATTGTCATAAAGTTAGAATACTGTATATTCCTAGGCTGTGTACCTTAAAGCATATGATTTTTCACATACATTCACTTACAGTGTATATACAAGTACAAGAGAAGTAATAATTTAACTGCAATACTAACACTGTTCATGATTCAGCGATGTAGGGTAGCGATGTGGATATACATGAATTTTTAATTTTGCCTTTCAATAATTTCTGTAGAATTACAAAATAAAATTCACTTTAATTACACAGAGTGAAATCAAGAAGTTTATTAAATTTATAGCCGAGCTAATCAATGTTTTATATGAACAACTGGTCAAATGACAATGTGTAATATGAAAGGGTTCTCTCGTACTGACAAGCCACAGAGAATTCTTGCCTGACTTTGCAGGTCCACTTTATGCTCTATGGAGCATTTTAACATCTTCCAGCTCATGATTTGTTTTGTTTTTGGGCCTGTAACTTTACTTGACTTTTCGGCTGGAAATGAACTTCATTTTTTGTCATTTGGTGGAGATCAAAGCAGCTAACAGGAGGGAAAATTGACTTCTTCAGACGGTCAGAAACACAACTGCCATTTCAAATGTGATTTTCTGTTCTTTGTGGGGTTCCGTCCCCATGTGGCCACAAAAAACAAACCAAACAAAAAAAACGATTGCTGCAGCTCTGATTTTTTTTTCTTCATGTTTAACCTAAACTCTTGTATGTGTATGCAAATGCACAATATTTATGTTTGCAGCACATAGTGTAACATAACACACATACATACACATACGGACATTTGTACTAAAATGTTTACCCTCACAGATGATACATACTTACACATGCACATGTGAGTCAGTTAAATATGCAGAGTATACAGAGACAGAGGTGAACAAGGCTACAAATCATAAAGGCAAATAAATAATTCATGTATCAAGGTAGGAAATTGTCTTTTAAAGTACAAACACATACTTTGAAGACAGAATAAAACAGAACACCTAGCAAATAACCTCTATGTAAATGAATATTATCTTCTATTATTTTACAGAGATTACAGAAAAAATCAATACATACATGAAATGCCTGAACCATACAGTAAAAAAGGGGGTTGCTATTGGAAGTCAATAGAAAGAGTGCCTCAAATTAAGCAAGTAAATTGCAAGATATGTATTTTGCTCTCTCTCCTGTTTTGCCTCTAATCCAACTGACAACATGCAAGGAAATTCCCTTGGAATCACGTGATCACCTTTCTTTCCTCCCCAGTTCTCGGCTTAGAGTCACCTGACCCCCACTTTGTCCTCTGTAACTGCTTAGCACCATTTGAATCGACTAACACCATCTAACGCCCCTAAAGATGGATAGCATTGCTTATCAGCCTATTGTTGGCAGTTTGTCTTGGTTATCAGCAAACAAGGGGATAGCTGCTGCTAATGACCTTGGGGGTATGAACGGTACCCATGTGTTTGTATCTATGTTTGTGCGTGTGCACACTTAGGCATGCCTGAGGGCACATGGCTCCGTGTTTGTGTGTGCTCGCAGTACAGGCTGGTATGGGTAAATACACTGTATGTGTGGACTCGACTGCATACTATACGCTTCTGACCTCCTCTCATGGCTGGTCTCCCTTGCTGGGGATAAATCATGAGGATCTGTGGCAGGCTCACCCCGCTGACATGATTCATGGAGCTGCCTTCGTGACCTTCCATCCAGGTACACAGCTGGGCCCACTGGCCCAACGTGCCCATTCATTCCTTTGACTAGACAACACCATCTCTTACAGCTGCATAGCATACTTATGTATCAGCAGAGTAAAAATGAGGACAGATTCAGAAATGACTTCAGTTAAACATACTCCGCATAGTAGATTTAAATATGAATACATCCCTGTAATATTAATGGTAAGATACAGTAAAAGCCTTGATGAAGAGTTGCAGAGTGCAAAGCATCACGCATAGAAGATCATGATAACTTGTTCCATGCATAAGAAATTGCTTTTTGGAGCAGACAGAGCTTTCCACTGTCAAGTCAAGTCCTTTCTTAACCAATCAAGATGTTTTCATTAACGGTAAGAATCATGCCGTTTTCAAGTAGTGTGGCCCAGTCCAAGTCTGGCGCTCAAATGTGACTATTCACAGTGACTAGCAGCACTAAACATGTTGCGTACATGCTGGGGTGCCTGGTGTGTGGCGAGCCTCCTCTCTGTGACGCCGGCTGTTGCTCGGTCTGGGAGCCGGTTCACCATCCCGTTACCTGCTGTCCCGCCCTACATCTCTTACATCTCTTTAACCATTACACAGTACAAACGTGCTCAGAAACATACAACCCTCACGTTTGTGTGGCTAGTTTTATCTATTTTCACATATTTTGTGAGACCCTATCATATTGAGATATACTTTGATTGAAGGCACTAATACTATGCAAATAGTAGTGCTTATGTTGAGCTCTAAAGGTTTTAGGTCCAAAAAATCGTTGTCATTTTTGCTACACCACAATGCGACATCATCCAGCTAGGCACCGCAGTGGTCAATCCAGAACATACTGCTATACATGCACAGTAGATTGCTTAGTGTAGTAAATTAAAATGGGAATTTCTGCTGTTAACCTCAACAATGCCACCACAGTAGCTTTGCTTCTCTTTTGAGTTCTAAAATATTCTCATATTATGAGGCATGTGACCCCCCTTAAAACCTTAAAACCCACACCAAAGCTGAAGAAATGTTGACCATAGTTATGTTTACATTCAGTTTCACACCAAAACGCATTGTGTGTATCCTTGAGGCTTAATAAACATGTTGAATGCATCTCTTCCCTCATAAAATATTTGCATAACATAGTATGGGAAAAATTTGAAAGCTACATTGGTCGCACACTAGCGTTGTTTTTTTTCCTTGCTTTTGCTGGTGGATTGCCTAAGAGGTCCAGCAACACTTGTAGTTTATATAACAACTTCATTGTTAGACCAACGCAATTTGGCTTGTGGCCTTCATCAGCGACATCAGTAGGCACATTGCTACATTTCTTAGCATGTTACCGCCACCAGCTATCGATCAGGACGTAGCATAGAAGAATCGGCCGGATTGTGTAACACATGTGCAACGCATGCATGCGCACGTGCATGGTAGTCCAAGTGCACTAGAATGGGACCCGCTCCATAGTGCTAGTAGTGGTCAAAAACTCCTCAGGGTACATTTAAGATAACTTTGCTGAAAATTTTACGTGGTAAAGCTTTTCTGGATTAAAATGTTACACATAGCATTTCCCATAGATGGAGTAACAGTAAACAGGCTGCTGTAGTTCATCCACTAGCAATAGCTGTTTAATAACCAATGAGTGATTCTTATAATACTGTTCAGTATTCTTCAGTTTATGAAAGGCTTCACTGTCCCCACGGTACTGTGGGTACAGTCTAACCCCCCCCACCCACCCCCGCCTCTCTGCACTTCCTTTATCCTCCTCCTCCACCCCCCTTCTGTGGCAACACAGCTGCCCTCCATTACTTTTCCAGGGACAACTGCAGCCAGTGCCCTATTCTCTCCATTCTTCACTAATCCAAACACTACTGTGCAGAGGCCACCGTACATTTGGATAAAAGCAACCCCGCTGTTTACAAATTGCTAATTAATAGAAACATTTTGTCACAAGGTCCTCAATGTGAGTATTCATCTCACTGATTGTGTGGTTGTCTCTCTTTTCTTCAGACACTGTTTTGAATAAAGCAGGCAACATATCCTTATCCATACAGTGCACACTCTACCATGTACCATTAAAACATCAATATTACAATTGATGTACTGTATCTATACACCGAATCATTTTTATGCTACTTAAAGCCACATAGCCATTTCATTTGTGTACAAACTCTTTCCATTGCCCTGTGGCTTTCAGCTTTTATCTCCCAGGCAAACAGAGAACTTGGAAAGAGCAAAATAGAGGCAAATTTGCAGTGACATAATGGCAAGAATCAATACGACTTTTCCTTCCTAAATGGAGGATAATGGTAGCACAATGGAGGTGTGGGGAGCTTGTCTACTCAGCCAGCCCTGATTGATCCGTTACTGCAAGAGTCACTTTGGGACCCGCAAGGTGTCTGGACACATTAGCCTCACCGTGTGTGAGCCAAAACACACATATACACACACACACTGGGTTCACAGTGTCTCTTCAAAGGAAATTCATCGTCAGATCCGCTTACAAAGTGATATAGTGTCATCACTATGTGTTACATATAGTATATGCCATCACATGTAGTCCAGGAGTTATATTAGTATGTGGATTTTTTCATTTTCTCCCTTCTATATCAAAATCTGCTTCAGTTCATGTGCATTTTCCTGCATTTCCCAAAAGGCCAGAAAACACTGTATTTGATGCATTCCTGGCTATCAATTATTCTCAGCCCTAATCAGGGTGCTGCATGAACAGGCTGGATAAAAATCATATGAGAAATGACATAATAGTGCACTCAAATGCCTTTTTAATATTACCACTTAACATATGAAAGTATCTCTGAATCTAGAGTAGCTACAGAATATTGGAAAATCTATTTTTAAGGCAAATGTAACCAGTATTACTGGTTACTGGTCAAGGTGCTTGAAAAATAGTGGTGGAAAGTAACTAAGTATATTTACTCAAGTACTGTACTTAAGTACAATTTTGAGGTTCTTATACTTTACTTGAGTATTTCCATTTTATGCTACTTTATAACTCCACTACTCTACATTTCAAAGGCAAATATCTTGCTTTCTACTACATTTATTTGACAGCTTTAGTTACTAGTTAATTTTTTAGATGAAGATTTTACACAATGGATAATATAACAAGCTTTTAAAATTCAACATATTGTTAAAGATGAAACCAGTGGTTTCCAACCTTTTAGCTTCTGATGTCTTACAAAAAGCAGCGTTTAGTCGGTGTCACATTTCAGAAGTCTATGAGTTGTTAACAGCTCCACCAAATCGTGATTTTTCCTTCTAAGCTTCTCACATGGTTTCATTTCAATAAATGTTCAAATGATCCAATATCTCAACAAAAATCAAAGATTAGAGAAAAAGCCCAAAAAATGAAAACAGATTTGTGTATCAGAACTTTGTTTTTTCTTTTTTGCTCTCTTATTAATCATCTCACGACCCCTCAGATTTATCTGGTGACTCGGTGTATAAAACTGTATATAAAATAGTTCAAACTAGCTCCCCCTCCAACAGGTCCAACATTACTTACTGCATTACTTTTCATACTCAACCCAGCTCTGCCAATATGATGCATTTATAAAACACCAAGGCCTACATACTCACACATCACATCTTCATTTGTAGAAACAGAAAACGAGATATTGTGGTTTAACAAGCTTTTAAACCTTAAGTCTGAAGGTATTTACTAACCATCAACAGCTAGCTTAGCCCCGTTGACTGTTTGTAGCGCCCCAGAAGTCCGGAGTAGATTGAACAGTTTTAAATTAAACCCTTGTAATTCCTGAATGTTAGCTTACTAGTTACAAACGTTAGCAAGTCGGCTAAGAAGCTACGTCAATAAGACAGCTTTGGAGTTACTGAAATGCATGTTCTTCCTCATGTTCTTCTTCTTGGAAAAACAATGTACTTGTGCTGTGCGCTCCCTGTTAGTCACTGCAGTATTTACCATGCAGGAACTGGTACTCTGATGCTACTAAACGGCAACACCTTGGCTACAATTCTAATCTTGTTAGCAGTAGAACGCTACGTTTCAATTACACAAACCATGTTTTTGTATCAAACCTGGTTTCTCCATCTGCATGCTGATATAATGCCAAGCAAATCTTTTTTGTCTGGTCTCGATATGAGGCTAACTTGTTATTGTACAGTTCTGGAAATTCGTAATTAACAAAGTAACTAGTTTTTCATCCATGTTTCAAAAATATAACATAACATAATATGATCCAAAATGGTAGTATTACAAAAAATAAACGCATGTAAACCTCTGTATTGTTAATGCACTAAACCCACTTGAAATCCTTTTTAGCTTAATTTATAGATACCTTGTACTTAAGGATAGATGATATTGTATTTGTATGTCTACTACAAAGAGCAGTGTGCTTTACTGCCTACTTTTTGACTGATGTTCAGTACTCGAAAAAAGTCTGTGCCTATTTTAGGTTTTTAAGACATTAGGTGTCTTTCAAAATGTACAAAATTTGCTTCTGTTATTCAGTAGTATGTGAACATTATTATGAGGAGACAGGGTCCCTACCCAACACTACATGTTATGTTAGTGTATATGCAGAGCCCTTGCTTATCTTTACCCTAAGCACGAGTTAGTTTTTGCCACCTTTTTCCTATTCATTAATTTGCAGGGAGAATATTTCTACATTTCTCGATAGGTGATTTATTGCCTGATCGTGTAGTTACTGATAAATGATACAAGTCTGAATATAATCCATGCTATGTGACTGCTGAGGTAGCATCCCTTTTTTCTGCCATGACAGTAAAAAAGCAGAAAAAAGCAGACAAGCAAAAAAGAAAGCAGTTGCCCTTGAATTTTTCACTGATGCTGGCCCATCCATTGGTTTGGGGGTTTACAGGGATCTATGCCTTTCACATGCCTTGCCTGACAAGTTGCTCTAATTACCTGCAGCAATCCAGTCAACTGCACATTTTGATTTGTACACAGTTGTAGTAGCCTGAATTCTCTGTGGTAAATTGGAGTGTATGATGAAGATACTTTTCTGCCTCAATGAAGCAACCATTAACAAAGGCCTCTTCTCTGTTCCAATCCTTTTTTGCGCTGATTGACATTTTTATTCTTTTTGCAGCTCATATACCCAGCCATAATGACAAAATGGGGACATATTTATAGGTTCATAGGAACATTTCTAGGTGTATTTTTATGCGAGGAGTCTGTTTCATATCATGCTGTAAAGGGGAAACTTCAGCTGGTAAAGGCAGAAAATTAACCCCACTAGGGGCAATGATGAAGAAAAAACACTGCAGGTAGATGCCAGACTGGAAGAGCAGTGAGTTCTTACAGCTTCACTTGACTAATTAGGCAGGATGGCCATTCACAAGTTTGTTGGTGCCTCTCCTGATCTAAATGCAGCACCACTCAAGATGTCTGAGACTACACTTTGTTTCTACAATGGTATAAATCCGGTCATTAAATAGTAATTAAGATATAGTAGATTAACTACAATTATCAGGAAATAACTAAGAATAATGTCAAGTCTAAATTTGTTGGACTATGGAACTGGTCTCTACTTTCAATTATACTAACTTTTTGGCAAAATTGTGTATATGTTGTCTTACCCCTTGATTGGTTCTGGAAAAAATAAATGTATCCTATGCTACTGACTGCATCCAGCCACTTTGTAGCAACAACATGTTTCAACATTCAACATTTTAAAAAAAATGCTATTTAGATGTATATAAACCTTTATTAGATTGCAAAAAGAGTGTCTATTACTGATGGTTGCCCTTGGACATAGGATATACAGTACAAATGAGAAGGCACAAACATTGTAGGAATAATTTGATATAGTTTGACACAGTTACTTGCCTGTCAAGACTTATATGAGAAGATTGATACTGCTCTCATGTTGGTGGTACAAAATGAAGCTACAGCCAGGAGACGGTTAGCTTAGCTTAGCATAAAGACTGGGAACAGCAAGCCTGGCTCTGTCCTAAGGTTAAAAAAAAGAAGTCAAGTATTTCTCATTGTCAGTAATTAATAAGTTTCAACCCCCTTTTAAAAATGTTGTTATTTTCAGGCTTCAGTTTTTGTACGTATCAAATAAACATGATGTGAGAAAATGAGAGTGGTATTAATACTCTAATCAAACTCCTGGCAAGAAAGTGAAAAAGTATTTCCTAAAATCTTGAACTGTTCCTTTTAGAGAAATGTGCTCCACAAAAAATGCTACAAGTACTTGCAAAAGTGGAAACACAAACATTAGGTAAATACATTTTATATCCAAAAATGCTATCGACCTGCTAACCTGCTGTTCATAAAGGGCTTACTTCTGCTCTTTAAGGATAAACATCAGATATAATAACTGCAAATAAACTAACTTTTATTTAGCTCTTTAAGACACCAATGATTGTCTCTTTCTTTCTGTAGATACATTTTATGGGAAAACACATCAGTTATTCATTCATTCCCATATCACCCAGTTGTTGATACAACTTTTTTCTTCCCTGTAGCAGTTTTTATGTTTTTTTTAGTGTTTGTAGCATTTCAGAAATTGGACTAATTTTTCTTAATCTATGTGTTATCAATTTGTATTTTAGTATTTGTAGCTTTTATGGATTTGACTTGATACTGATGCTTCATCTCTTTGAATGATTGTGATGACTCTCATTGCTGTAAATGTACATTTATAATTAACTGGTTCTAGCTTGCCATTGCCACAATGTCAGAAATAAATAAATCATCATCTAAAACTAATACACGGTGCACATACTGTACACATGCAAGTGTGCATGCACTCCTATGCTTTTATCTTCTCAAAAGTAACCTGTAAAGCGCAGTGAGTTGTTTTTGAATTCAGATGGCAAAGGTGGAGGATAAGGCGGAGACAAAGAAATAATAATAAATACAGTAAAATGTTTGGCTCCATTTGTCCTACCTTGGTGTTTAAAAGAAGTACTTTTGTCTTCACCCTCATTAATTCACCAACTTTGATAAGTGAAGGAAGGAGTGAAACAAGAGAGAAAGGACATTGCCGAAAGAGAACAGACTGAGAGTCAGCTTCCTCCCCGTCCACCCTATAGCTACACCACAGAGATGGAGGTAAACAACTTTCAGCACATAAATATTTAAATGTTTCATTAGATGCTGTCTCGTGAGGAGACTAAAGGGAGCTTGGGGATTTAGCTCCAGCAGCAGGTGCAAAGTCAAACCCTGTCAAAGACAAATCCATTTTGTCAACAAGAACAAGGAGTCTTTGGAGGTGGGGAATTATAGTATACAGTATTAGAATATGTAAATAAATTATATACGTACACCTTGAATGAGGTCTCAGTATGTCTGAAAATATGCATGTTTAACAAGTGATTGGCAAGACAGCTTGCATGTGAGTGACAAAAAAAGTAATGAGTTATGAGTTTGTGGCTGTACACACTGTATCTTGTCATGATTTCGGCCTCAGTCCCGTTTACTGGCTTCCTGTCATACTCCAGTCACCCACCACAGGTCCCTGGACTTTCTTCCTGTTTCCAGATCCAATAACTGGAACTTCCCCACCTACCTACACACCTGTTCCTCATTTCCTCTTATCTGCTCCCCGGTATTTATACCAGACCTTTTTCCCCAGTCAGTTGCCAGACCATTTGTTAAATTCTCCGTATGTCTCCTTTCATGCTGCTCATGCTGTGGACTCTTGTTCCTGCTACCTTTATGCAATTTCTTGCAGTCTGTACCTAGCTACCTGTCTGTCTGTCTGTCTTTCCATCCGTTGGTCTACTTTTTTTTGGTTCAGTCCCATTGCTGTGTTGTTATTGGTGCACCATGCAGCTGTTTTAGTGAAAAACTCTAAAAAACCCACTATACACTACCAGCTGAACACCAAAAAGTCCGCTAGTTGCTACAGCTAGGCATATGGGAGCATTTAGCCACGAAAAAGCCAGATATTAACCTCAGGAGTTAGTAGAGGTCAAAAACAAAGCTAATATCACACTGAAATTTGCCAGGTAGACACAAACACAACTCCAAATGAGTAATAATGTTGCTCCATAACTGTTGGATGTGTAAATAAGCAATTGCTGGTAAGACATTTGGAATCTTTAATAGTTTAATATGGAATGCTTTCCAAAGATTCCCAAAAATTTTCGTCTCTCTGAATCTCAGTATTCTCATAAATCGTGCCTTGGATTCAAAGGAGGACTACAATGGCACTCAGTACAGCGCAAACCTCAGCGAAGGCCAAATCTTGACAGAGTCGAAAAACACCCTATCTCGCAATATTAAGGATAGCGATTTAAAAAATTCCTGGATCTGCCCCTTTAAGTGGATCCACACCAAAATGTGGATCCCCCCACCAAGTTGGTGCAAATTGGTTCAGTACTTTTTGCGCAATCCTACTGAAAAACAAACAAGCCAACAAATAGGCAGGTGAAAACATAACCTGCATGGCTACTGCATATGTTTAAAAAAAAAAAAAAAAAAGAGAAAAAATTTATAAAGCCTTAGTTGGCTCCAATGGAAGCTGTATGAAATCCAATACATTACCTCAAGTGATGTCACTTGAGTCAGAGTTGCTTAGGTCTGACCACAGACCCAAGCAATGCAGACAGACTACAAGTTTGAAAATTAAAAAGATCTGGGGGTGTGGAAGAAGTGAGTTTACCACATTTCTGTACCCCACTCCTCATCTTTGCTTGAGGCTAGTGGCTTGAGGCCACATTAGCCGCTACTAGCATAGCACACCGCACCACAATTTCCAACTGAACTGTTGACAGTTTAATTGCATTGTGGACAATGAAGGCACCAGTATTTGACGAGGAGGAAGAATTTGTGTAATGAAAAACAGAGTGAAACAAAATGTCTGGTTCTGCAGCAGTGATTTTGATCCTGTTTTTGAAAACTGTACGTTGTAAGTCCAACAATGTTATAGGAGTGTACTGCTAAATCGGAAGAGTATTCTTTTAATGCCCAACCTATGAGTCAATATGCTATGCCTAAACGCATAAAAACAAGAATTTTATCAACTGCTATGTCTTCAAAAATCTATGTGGAATTGGACCTTGTAGCTGAATTCAGTGCACACTGTGACATCATTCTTAAAATACTATTTAATGGATAGCATAACATTTTGGTATTCGGTCTGAATCTTGAAAATACAAGGCTAGACCAAAATTAGCTGCAAATTTGACCAACCTTCCTTCCTGACCTTAACTTGCTAACTAAAAGTGAACTAAAAGTCTGTTCAGCACTTGCAAATTGGAGAAGTAGGTTTTTTTTAACTCTGTCCTCTGAACAGTTTCAGTCTAATTTTTAATATATCACTGCAGTTTCAATGAGTCTGTGTTTTTTATATCTATCTATCTCTGACCAATGAAATCCCTAGTCAGTTGGTTGGTCCATCACTTTGGTCTATACAAAAATATCTCAACTGCTGGATGGACTGCTTTTAAAATTTTGTACAGACATTCAAGGTCCCCAGAGGATGAATCCTAATGAATTTGTTGATCTCCTGACCTTCCTTCTCTGTAGGACTATCATAATGTTGACATTTTTTTTATTTTCAGTGACATGTCTTTTTAAAACTATTGAGCATGATATTTGCTATATATATTCATGGTGCCCAAAGGATGAATCATAAAAATATTTGTGATCCCCCTGAATCCATTGAATTATGTTAATAAATAAATAAATAAATAAAATAAATAAATAAATATTTATTTATTTATTATTTATTTATGTATTTGTTTATTTATTTAACTGGCCCGTTAACAATCATTGTTTCCAGACGATTCTAAGGACTGTTTGTTATCCTTTGACTTTTCCTCTTGTGCCATTTTGTGAAGTTTACATTTTTGGTTTTTCAAAGCATCTTCTATCAAAATCCTTCAGACCACAGTATGACCTTCAGCAGCTTCATCATGGGAGCTGCAGAAAAACGATAAGTCATGTTCTTTTAGTGTTTTTTGTTGACAGCAACAAATTGCAGATTTAAACTATTTAAAATCTATGAGAACTGATGTAGGATATTTCTGAGCAGAACAGCCCACCCCTAAAAGGTTCACCCCTTCTTTCAAACACCAAGGACTATATCCTTTCCCCATGTTGTAAATTATTTGTCAGCTCCAACCAGATACCAAACAATGACTGGTGTTTTTTATAAACTATTAAATTTTAAAGACAATAAAAGCCCTCTTGGAAGAGGCAGAAGATGATGCCAGATGAACAAGTGACTACTAATGGCCTTGTAGGGCCATAATGGAGATCACACAGGCCCCTCTAGCAGAGGTGTGATCACCTGTTGTGACAATTGTTTAACCTCCTAGAACTTTCTTTCAACATACATGTAACTAGACACAAAAGAATATCAAGCTGGTATTAAAAGGAAAGAAACCCAACATCACTATTAGGCCGACAGAACCAAGGAGAGAACTCTCATACCATGTGTTCCTGAACACATAGCTTAACAGCCACTCACTCTGGTATTCTCCCCTGGACAGTCTCTAAAGCCCCCTCCTCCTGACTGTCTCTCTCCTCCACTCTTCCCCAAACAAAGACTCTTTTGAAAATAAATAACTCTGCTCCTAAAATGCAATGCCATTACTTTATTTCTGTTCTTATTGTTTGAATATCTACATTGGTATTTTTACTTAGATTAGCGATATTGGAGGTTTGCAATACTTTATAACTACATTCTGCAAGTTGTATGCCAAACTCATGTATTAATATCTCCATAACCATTAGAAATACACATGTGATATTTTTTGGTGCCATTGTTATCAACTGGGCATCGGGATGCCAGATTTTTAGTCACAGCCCACTGAATGATCAGCACTAGTTAGGTTTTTATGTTATCAGCTGTTACTGTTCTGTCTTCTCTGACGTTGTCTCTGTGTTGGTTACAACAATGGGGGTGACTCCTACTGTTGTGATCCCTACAGCTCAGAGACATTATGCAAATATGTGCAAAGCATTGTGCAACAGTTAAAAAAGCAATTTTGCTTTCTAATAAAAGCTGCATGGGCCTAATATAGAGAAACATGGAGAACACAAAAGCCTTTAGATACCATTTCCTTTAGCTCTTCACAGGGACAGGTAAAGCATAGTGTTTAACACTTTCCTAGAAGTCTGCCTGTTTTACATTCATAAGCAACATATATGCATTTTATAAATGGTTTAGTACGCACTATAATGTAGATGTAAGCAGATATATGGACATTTCCGAACATAAGTGAAGTTTGCAAAACATCCTCCAACCACAAGTACCATATCAGTTGTTTCTCCCTACCCTCTGATATGACCCATAGGAGTGTCTCATGAAATAGTGCCCCTATGGCACTATGGTACTGGACCTTTTTTTGTTGTCATGGTTACAATAATATATACATGGTTAAACTTATTTAATGGTGATGGTTTGGGCACAAAAATAACTTGGTTAGTTTTACGGTTAAAATAAGTACTTCACTAAAGTTACAGGACCTTTTTGTCATCATGGTTGTAATAATAATTACGCCAGTAAGGTTGTGGTACGGTCATGGTCAAAAGAAACAATGATGGCTATTGGTTTCAAACAGGAAATGAACAGCGGTCTCCCGTGTCAACAGGACAGAGTCCTGTGTTTTGTGGACCCATCCATCCACCCGACCTCCTCCCTATGTGGACTTCATCGTTCTTCATACAACGTCACCTGACTACCCATCCAACCAGTGTATCTGACCAATGTAGACCCACTTTAGCTTGCTCCCAAAATTCAGAGGCACAGATAATGCATTGCTGATTTCAGTATGTTTCATATCATGACCAAACATCTTATGCATCTTAAACGATATGTTAGAGTTTTATTTTTAGATTTTTGTTCAGCTTCTAATTCGGTGAAGGCACATCGTTTTTCAAAGACTCGTTGATTTTTTGGGTTAATGGTGAATTTATTTTCAATCGACCAGAGTCTGTGTCCGTGGAACAATGTCTGAAATGCTCACTGTAGCAATTTACAAGGTAATTTAGTTGTATGAATCAGGTACCAATACAATACCGACTGTTTTCCTATAGGTACTTAAATGAGGGAACAATGGAGGAAAACACAGGGAACAAGGGAGTAACAATTGGGTATTTTAGAGGAAAGGAGAAATAAATGATACCATAAGTATTTTTGTAATACTGGGTACCTACAGGATACAGTACTGGGAAACAAAACTAAAGTTTAGAAAAAATTGTGTTAATACCCTGGTTCTTATTGAACATGAAAACTAATTAAATATTTACAGTATTAGAAGATTTTGTAAGAAATCTATTCTTCAATTTAAAAAAAAGAAATTTCCAGTAATAAACACAGTAATAAACACTGATTGCTTTCATGGACTTTTTATATCTTTCTACTTTTGTATATATGTGTATAGTATGTGCATAAATCTGTTGACCAGAAAATCCAATCACTCCAAAGACTTAAAATACCTGATATGGGCCCTACATACTGCAGATTTAAGAACATAAGCACAGTCTTTTGAGGGTTGTGGTGTTAAAGAACATTACATTTATCAGAGGTTTTTTCCAACATTTTGTAAATTGCTCATATTCAACTCAAACACCTCTGCTGTTATCAGGAATCCACCTAATGATTTGTAAATCATTATTTAGTCTCTACAGAATTACCAGGAAATTAGATTGCTTCTTGTCCTTGGTAAGATATGCATGAGTAAGAAAAGATTTTTAAGAATTGATCCCCAAAATAACACTCAAGCAAGTGAGGAGTGCAACCAACATGCTTAGAGCATATCCTTTTGTACCGTATGGCAACTGAAAGTTATGCAAATGAGAATTATTTCTTTGCTGAAAAGGAACAGAGAGTTGTTCTTGGCTCACTGTTTTTCCTGCATCAGCTCCCTGCCAATTGTTTTTGGTGGCTAAAGCATCTTAAGCTAAATTACTACAGAATCAAACCATCCCCAGTCTTTGATTCCGTATATGATAAATGATTGATTATGGTCATTAGCAAGATAGAATACTGAGCTCTCCTCTGTGCTCCTAACTAATTGTGGCCTGTAAGGCTGGAAGTTCTTAGTGATCAGACTCAGGTAATTATGCCGCAGTTTCATTTTCCTACTGAGGTATTGCAAGAGTCTTATAGCCACATGCTGAAATGACCTGGCATTACTGCTAATCTGTCCTCCAAAGCCACAACTCTCCTACTCTCTCTTCTCTAATGACATTCATTTGTTATCCTCTCCCTCACACTATCATTTGAGAAGAGATTCTCTCTGTGGGTATTAGCCTAAAAAGTGAGGACTGGAGGACACAAGTCATCATTAGGGTATCACAATTGGGAGTAATCCAAATTCAAAGAGGGGGACATTGGTGCAGGAAGGGATCTAACTCACAGGACAAATCTCTCGTAACCACCACAGTGTGTCTCTGAATGTTGGGGTTATTTCTGAGCGTGTGAAAGCACAGTATTGCCTGTAAGACTGGCAAAGTGAGCAGCATGTATTACAATGATCAAAGCTCACAAATCTTAAAGGACAGTCTGTGATGATGATGATGATGCAAATATCAAATATTTTCCATTTTGTGTTAAATATAACTAATGTTATTTGTTCATTGTCAGTTTCCTCCAAAGTATACAGTTTGGAATCCTAGTATTTCTTTATCATGGTCCTGTGATGGTCTTACCTTTTTTCTGGAAAAAAAAATTATGCCACAAAAAGTGTCTTATCAGATACATCTGGAAAATGCAAAAGCACAATTACCACCTTAATAGAAGGTAGCCTGGTGAAATCAAGGGTAATGAATGTCAAGGCAGGTCAAGTCCTATTAGCCTTATCTCTTACTGGTTATCTTTTTGTGGAGCACAAATGGGAGGAAAGAATGTGTTAATAGAATAGTTGTACTGTGCACAGTAGACTGGGCCACATCTGCAGTTGCCATTCTGGAACAAAGGCAAGATGACTTTGGGGTTTTTGGTTTTTCTTCTGATGCATCATCTGTGGGTGCTGTGTCAAGGTTGTACTTTTGTCAGAAATTCTGTTTGTGATTCTCATGGACAGAGTCTCTAGGTAGAGCCAGGAGTGGAGAGATGGGTATAAAACATCTGCATCTCCGCTTCTGCCAACGATATAGTTCTATTGACTTCCATTGTCAGTCCATGACCTTCAGCATGCACCTGAGCATTGAAACACTGTGAAGCAGTACCTTTATGTCTGAGGCCATGGTACTCTGCTGGAAGATGGTGTATTATTTGCCTTGGATTTGGAGTTGCTGCCCCAAGTGAAGGTGTTCAAGTATCTTGAGGTTTCATTCACGAAGGGCACAAGATAAAGCTTGAGATCGATGGACAGTTTGGGGTGTCGTCAGCAAAGATGTGGGCACTGTAGTGGTTAGTGTGAAGCTATTTATTATGCCAAGTTTATGTGCAAACCCTGATCTATGGTAATGAATTCCAGGTATTGACCAAAAGAATTCGATCACGGATACAAGAAGCATTGCAGCTTACATTGCAGTGTAAGGATGGGAGTTTGGAGTACAACAACTGCTCTTTTGCACTCAATGGACCCAGTTAGGAGGTTCAGATATCCTCTTAGGGCACCTCCCTGTTGGTGTGTTTCACGTATGTACAACTGGGACCCAGAGCGTGCTGGAGAGATTACATAAGAGAAATTCTTATGTTCAGGGTTTATGGTGGAAAAGCAGACAGAAATGCACCAATGGAAGTGTAGTCCTTGTGGCTCTTATCCCTGGAACTATTTGGTTGAAAAGTAGCACTTGCCTTATGACTCCAGACCCTAATAACTGCCCAAAATGGATGGATGGATGAGCTTCTTAGACTACCTTTTGAAAGTCTTGGTGGGGGGAAATATTTGTAGTGTGTTCTCCCAATACAGCCAAGCAATAGAAGGCGGGATTTGTTGACTCTACTTGCCTGGCTACATAAGGGTTACTAAAAATCCTCAAGCTATTATCAGGCTACTTCATCAACATGGATGAAATGTGGTGTAATTCAGTTCAAATTTGCAACCCCACCACCACTCTAATCACTAGCTACACACAGTTGTACGCAGCAATCTCTCTCTTATGACATCAATGCAATTACCCCCACACCAAATCATCTCTTACATCTGCCATCCTACGGATGTCAGAGCGCCTGCAGCATCATACGTTCTATTCATGACATTCGTGATCATTTGTTTATGTGCAGATTTGTCAGTGACTGTAGCTCCATTATTAAATACTGTCAGTTGGCACCTCCAGTACTATACATCATTTGCTATATTATTATGAATTATGTATTAGTCTCATGTTTGAGACTGTGCATGCGTGTGTGGTCTCACAAGCTGGATATGTGGACTACAGCAGAGGAATGTTAATGGACGTCTCTGCCACTGCCTCTTGACAATGGTTCATTTTGTGGTGATCATTGATTGTGATGTTGTTCTTTTGCCCAAGGACATGCAGGCAGATGTACGGCACAAAAATGGTAATCACTGATAAACCCTCAAGAGGGCTATAGTCACATTTGACTGGCATTATTGGCATATTTTTATGCTCTGACTTTATTCAACTCAATTTCAGTTCAGTATTAAGCAGTTTATTCACACAGTAAGCATATTGTATAAATGTAAGACAACTCAATATTGATAAAAAATGGAATGTTCTAATGTCAAATTCTCAGCTTTACAATATAGCAATTAGCATTAGCATTTCAATTACATTATTCAGTTGAGAAAGAAAAAAAGCACAATAAAATGAAAAAAAACTACAGATCCAATAAGGTGGTAATCCTTGAATTTATTTTATTAAATCATTTATTATTTATATATGTTATTAGGCTCTGTGTTTGGTGCTACACAGCCACTGTTTCTGTTGCATGTAGTGTTTCTATTCTTCACTGTCACAGATTATCAGTCACACAGTTTTCAGTAATGTGTTATCTTGGATTTTCTGTGGATGATCTTTGGTTTTTGATATTTAGCGCACTCGCTGCTTGTGCTAACTACTCAGTTTTTCTTACATGTGTTTAAGCAGGGTTACAAAAAGCATTGAATACTGCTACGAATGTTTAATCGCAAATTATATGCCAGTGAGAAGATCAAAGTGCATTATAACAATAAGTTACTGATATTCTTATATATAAAAGAAATTATATATGCTTAAGCATGGAAATTGAAAGCTCCACATACTTGCTTTTCCTGGGTTTTCACTATCAATGACCACATGTTGACTGACAAAGCAAATTTAGCGTGACTAATACTGACAATACTCTTAGCTCCATTGTCTGACCAACAGTGCTGTCAGCATCCTGAAAGGAGAACCTCTCCACAGTGTGGTAGGATTTCATAACTGGGCTATCAACAAGATGGGAACATTTACTTTCTCTGCCTGTGCGGAAATCTGATGTTTTCACATCCCAGATGACAAGACATTGATACATGAGTTTTTAGGTAAAACATGAGTCATGTACAGGAGTATGGTGTGGGGCAGCTGAAGTGAGGGGAGTGAATGATATATTTTGTCCTATTTTTAGATAAGTTGTAATGAAGAGAAGAAAAGAAATCACTAATAATGTTGAATGTTTATAGAAATGAAAAATATAGGTAATAAAAAGCATGAACAAACAAACCACACGCAACCAATTAATATACAGAAGTGGAATGATGAAATGTCACTCAGTGAGTTCTGATGCGTTTTGCTGAATCTGAGCTTGCAGAATGCTCCTGTATACCGCTTCATTCATCCTGTTGCTTCCGTCAGCAGTGAAATCATAATGCCCAGGTCAGAACAAAAGCAGCACCTTGTTTGACAGATGAGTTGGTGGCTTTGGGTCATGAGCGTTTTTTTTCTTCACACTTTCTTCTTTCCATCATTTTGACAGAGGTATATTTTTGTTTCATCAGTCCAAAGAACTCTGTTCCAGAACTCTACTGGTTCGTTTTTGTGAGCCTGGCCTTTGTTTTGAGGTTTACCAGGGGTTTGCATCTTGTGGTTAATCCTCTGAGGTTACGGTAATGAAGTCTTCTCTTGATCATTGACAAGGAAACATGTCCGCCTACATCTTGGAAAGTGTACTTGACTTGCTGAACAGTAATAAATTCTATTTTCCGCCCATCTGCAAGACTAGTACTCCTTGGTCTACCAACTTGTTTGCCATTTTCTAGTTTACCTGCTTTTTTAGAGTGTACCCACCTGTTGACTTTGGAAAACCAACTACCTTTTGATATCTCTGATAGGTGTTTGCTTTTTTGAGCCACATCATTATCTTCTTTACTTGCATGGTCACCTCTTCACTCCTAATGTTGACAGTAAACTCCACCTCAATCTGAATAACAATTCTCAAGTCTCAGTCAAATCTGAGCCATTTGTGGATGTGCACGAACTAACACTGAAATGACACACAGCTGCCCAGGAAATATTTAGTAGCCAAGTGTCCAATTACTTTTGATGTGGGTTATAATGTATTTCCCACACAGTTCTTTCAATATTTACGTGAACTTACTGAAAGTAAAGGTGAGACTTAGCATGTTTATGTACTATCCATTCTTTTATTTCAAATTGAATGTGTTGAAGCTCACAGACTGAAGAAGAACATGGTTTAACCTTATGGTCTTTATGATCTTCTTGCTAGCTAAAACAAGAATGGAACATTTTACAAGTAGCAATCAAAAGCAACCTACCCTTGCAAAGAATGTTTGAAAACTGAATGAAGACTGTCCATGGCACTGCCTCTGAAAAAGCTAGTAATTGCATCTTTTTCAACATTTCTGATGTTCAAATAATTTTAGTATTGGTATTTAAGCTGTAAAGGTAATAATTTCAAATAAATCTTTGTAGACATGTAAGGATAGCAACCATGATCATAACATATACATTTACTCATTTGGCAGAAGCTTTTATCCAAAGCGACTTACAAGTGAGGTAACTAAGGGTTCAGTGTCTTGCCCCGAGGACTGAACCGCCAACCCTGCGATCATGGTACCCATAAAGCCACCAATAGAGGACAAACACCCAAACAGGGACTTGAACCCTGGACCCTCAGATTAAAAGTCTGATGCTCTACCTCTATCCAGGCTCATAAGAACATAAGATTACATTTTAAATATCATAGTAGTTACAGTTCACTTTCAGAATAACCTATTATGTTTTTTTCACCTAATTAGACAGTATCAAGTTAATATCTAATGATAGTTGACTTGGTTTGTCGGTTAAAGACATACTGATCAGGTCTGGTCTGTTTGCTGTACTTACTGAATAAGGTGGCTGGCCTTACTCTATTGATTACCTTACATTCATAGAAAATAATTTTAAAGAACTAAATGCTCAACAGGCCTTTTCACAGCAGAAATTTTGACTTGTTGTTGCTAAAGACATGCAGATGGCTCTGTTCTATTCTGAAGACAGGAGGACTTGTCGTATGATCCAATATTTTTTTCTTTGTGTTGTGCAGCAATCCTCGCCCAAAGGCTTGGAAACCTAATTTCTTACATCTTCAGCATGGACCTGTTGCAGACCACAGTGACACAAATTCCATCTCCTGCTCTGTATTGTCACTTATCTCCTACTGCTGCAAGACCCTGTAGGACAATTATTTTTTTCAAGTGGGATGAAATGATTTGACAGTGTCTCAGTGCTCTCAGAAAACCAGCTTTCAAGAAACTGTCCTCTACCTTGTTCATCTTTTTCTTTTCCCTGCACTGTTTTTGGGTTTAATTTTTGGTGAGTCAGGCAGCGGCCTGCAAAGACATTCAATAAATAGGGATTGCCTCAATGCTGCAATCCCTTTTTGTAATCCTTGCTTGATGAAAGTGTTGGCTAAATCAACAACAGCGATAAAAGCAGTCAAGCTTGTGAAACCATGTCTGTTTGGTTAGCCTAAAACACCATTCAGCTCATACTAACTGAATGACAAGCACATTGACCTGCCAAGAACATAAAACTTTTTTTTTTTTTTTGAACAGCAAATTGCTAAAACTTCTGTTAAAGTTTTAGAAAGGAAATTCAACATCAAGTCTAATTAATAGAAGCTGAAAATTGTGTTTGACCTCACAAAATTGTTGCCTGTTGCATCATCATCTTTTGCAACCCTCCTTTCTATCTCTCCATTTCAAACAAAGTGGAGATGAAACACACATTAATTCATTTTCCAAACCCAGGGTTTAAAAACAGGTTTTTTTCTAAAATCAAAGCTACGAGACATTTAATTGTCACTTCATTCACCCCATGTAATAAACACTCATTCATTTACTCTATAGTGAGCAGTAAGTAGAGATCTCAGACATTTATTGTCTTCATTCTGCATCATCACTCACGGTAGTCACAGAACTGCAATTTTTGCATCTTTCTCAGGCAAAGCATTGCAAAGTAATTTACCGGCTATAGACACAACATTTTATGTTCCATGGTGCAAATTTACGAGGGCACTATTCATTCACACACACATACTGGCATCTGGGGGCAGTGGCCAAGTCCACCATTGTGTTGAAGGTGCATACAAACAGGCATCAGCATTGAGTTGGCTAGATGGCTATTTTTTGGCCTCCTTGCAACAAAATTTAACACAATAAATAGTGAAACCCGTTCATTTATTAGCAGTCAGATTTATGATTATTCTCACAAGTAGTCATCTGTTTAATGAGCAACTTTCAGGTGAAAGATTCTTAAGTGGAGAAGAATAGGGGTACTTAATTAATAGCTTCGGGACAGTGTGCAATTAATAGCATAGTACACTTGGTCTTAAACAGGTGTAAGTATCTAACACTTTACAATGTAGTACACTCACACCAATACTTCTCAAATTTTAAACAAAGCCATTATGAGTAATCAATATATCAGCCACTCATAGTATGTACTAACCGGGAATGTCTGTCAGATAAACGTAAACATCTCCCTAGTCAACTGGTGGCCTTTCTTGACGATCATTCAGCCACACATCGCCAGGCAATCTGTAGGGACAATCCTTCAGTCAGCAAATTCAGCTTCAGTCAACCTTTGTTTATAGCTCGCTAGAGCACTTGGCTGGAGCACAGAGATGTATTCGGATGACATATATACCAAAAAACGACAGCTAAACAATGAGTTAAAACTAACTTTAAAGTTCTGTCAAGCCGAGGAGACCTGCATATTCAGGTGATAATTATCTGAGGGTTCATCACTGAGAGTGACCTCTTTCACATTGTTTTCACATTGCCAATTGAGTGAATTGAGTGTTAATGATAATGATATTTTGGATAGTAGACTTAGCCTAATCTTCAACTACCTCTCTGCTATTTGAACTTCTTTTGTTTTGTTTTTTTGTTTTGTTTTTTTGTATGTTGCCAATGAAAGAAAACAGTTTTCACTATGCAAACGAAACTGAAATGAGTCCTTCTGCATGTGCCATCCTGGTTACACATTCACATACAATATTACATGCCATGAATGTGACGTGGTTTTCACTCTCTCCCTCTCTCTCTCTCTGTCTCTTCTCTATGTCTCTCTGTCATTGTGATGTGTCTGTCTCCCTCTGGCTGTAAGCTCCAGGTGAGACAGGTGGCTGCTGTTTTTTTTTCTTTTTTTTCTTTTTTTATATCAGTCCATATGGGATGGTATATCCAGACAGAATGATGACACATATCTCCATGGAGATGCTGCTATATCTATCATCTATCCTCTACACAAATTCAGCCTCATCTCTCTCTCTCTCTCTCTCTCCTCTCTCTCTCTCTCTCTCTGTCACACACACACTCTCTCTCTGTCACACACACACTCTCTCTCTCTCTCTCACACACACTCTCTCTGTCACACACACACTCTCTCTCTCTCTGTCACACACACACTCTCTCTCTCTCTCTCTCTCTCTCTTCTCTCACAATGGCGTACCCTCTTCCACAGGAGATTGACTCCTGCAGAGAGCCCTCTGCATGTAAGATCTACGTACAGACTATTCCCTTTTCAACCACGATAAATACACAAGCGCGCGCACACACATACACGCAAACAGACGAAGGACACACACACACAAACATGCTTGTGCTACTTAATAAATTGTGTTCAGCCACTGGCCTGCTGTGCCCCATGGGTCAGTGTGTGGAGCAAAGAGACATTAATCATTCTGAGGGAACGTGTGTAAGCAAACACTGGCTGAGCATCAGCACCCTGCGTCTTGTAAGTGTGTGTTTGTACAATATGTTTTATGAGTATGTATGTATGTGTGTGTATGTGTGTGTGTATATATATATATATATATATATATATATATTATATTTATTATTATACTGTATACAGAATATGTATGTCTGGCTTACTGGGGGGATGTGTGTATATGGGTGTGTGCATGGGTGACAGTATTATTCAAACTGAGATGTCTCCTCTTTTTAATCTGTGTGTTGGTTTTACTGTGTGTCTTTTGTGTGTCTGAAGTAAAACGTCGATCGACCTGTCTGCCTGCCCTCAGGCCTCTTTCTCCATCTCTATCCCCCTTTAAAGCGAGCTTGTATCTCTTCACCGCAGCTTTATTGCTTTTTCCAGTCCTGCTTTGATTCCACTTTCTTTCCTTCTTTTCACTTCCCTCTCATTTGTGTGACGCTTTGTGCACTTTGTGTCCCCAGTTTTGCTTCTGCAATTCATTTCATTCACTCATCTCCTCCCTATACCACTCCCCACTGGATCCTTTTTATCTTTTTCTTTTTCGCCTCCCTCACATGCATTATCTATTAGCTGTGGCTTGTCAGGGCTCTAGTCCTGTGTAATGGGAGACAGGCGGGGCAGATTGCAGAGTGTCACATTAATTTGCCGTGGCTAACTGTTCGTACACCAGAGCAGAAATCAATGTGCCACCACCGGCCTTTATCTCCCCAGTGGCATCGCCACTGACACAAGTGCACCACTTGCCCTTTCCAGCACCCACCGTTTCTTTTGTCTGCCAGTCCATACTTACGTAACTAGAATAGGTCTTTTTTTTGTGCAAAATATTCAGCTTTCTACCCAATAAACGAGTTAAATTCTAACAAGTAGTAGAATTTCTCTTTTTAGCTTGTGGCATGGCTCCATGGATGGCAATGTTAGCCTGTTGGTCAGTCCACCACTTCGATCCATACTGAAATATCTCTAACTGGATTGTCATTTTCTGTACAGACATTCATGGCACGAAAGGATGACTTTGATTGATTTTGATGATCCCCTGACCTTTTCCTCTTGTGCCACTAGCAGATTTATAATTTTGGATTTTACAACTATTGGGTGGACTGCTTTGAAATTTTGTACAGATATTCATGGTGCTGAGAAGATGAATCCTATGATTTTAGAAAACCATTACTTTTCATGTGGTACCATAAGAAGGCCAAAGCTTGCACTTATCCTGTCAAATATTTCAACATTTTCTAAATATATTTGCGCAAAATTTGGTACTAGAGCAGGTCTAGACCGTACTCTTTATAGTTATATAAGATATACAGAGACCCAACATTCCCACGTGAGCAAGCACTTGGCGACAGCGGCAAGGAAAAACTCCCTTTTAACATGTAGCAACCTTGAACAGAACCCGGCACATGGTGGGCGGCCGTCTGCCCCGACCGGCTGGGTTGAGAGAGAAGGGGGGACAGACATAGGACAGTATGGGAGAACATAGCACAGTACAGGTATAACATAAAGATGTGTAACAACACTGGAACTAATAATAAAACTGATAATTATAATAATTGGGTTAGTTGAGCGGGATCATGGGGGCAGTAGGTGGTTTGCAGTCACAGATCCAGACTCTCTAGCACCAGGGGGAGAAATACCTGCAGAAAGTGAGAGGAGGAGAGAGACGAGAAAGCACAAAACTACGGGAGAGTGAAGTCAAGTTGTCAGAGAATGAACTCTTCTGACTTTGGTGATCCTTGACCTTTCTTCCAGCACCACCAGCAGGTTGATAATATTGCTTCTCAATGACATGTCTTGGCAGCTACTGGGTGGATTGCTATGAAATTTGGTACAGACGGTCATGATGCCAGGACGATGAACTTCAGGAGACGATCCCACTGACTTTTCCTGCTAAACCACCGGCAGGTCAAAGTTTTCACTTATACTGTGAAATATCTCAACATCTGCTGGATTGATTGGTACAAAATTTTGTGTGAGTGTGAGTTGTCTGAGTTTCAATTTGTCGATTTAGTGTATGACCAAATATCTGAGTTTAGCCACATGGTAGTTTAGCCAACATGCTAAACTAAAATGTGAGCAGGTCTGAGGCCAGCTAGCTACATGAGTGTTGTAAACTTAGTCCAAAATCAAAATCGGGACCATGGACAGCGCTCAGGCCTTACACTCTGTGAGGGCTACATGGATTTAGTAGTACACTCTGCATACTAAATAACATGTGCATGACATTTCCATCAGCCTCAGCTGCACAAAAAATGTTAGCATTATAACATATTAAACTAAGATGTATAAACATGGTTACCAAACAACCTGCTAAACATGAACATTTAACGACTGTGAGCATGTTGCCATGCTGGCATTAGCATTTAAGTCAAAGGCTCACTCTCAATATTGTTTTACAGTGAGCAGGTGCATACTTCTGCTTTACTGTTGATTTGCAGACTTTCTCAGATCAGTAATTCTTCCACTTCACCTTATGTTTTTTTCATTATGTAAAGTTGTATCCACTAACACCTTCCAGAAAAAAACAAAACAAAATAAAAGAATAATTTTGTTTCCTTGCCTGCAAGTGATCAAGAGAACCAAACAGCGTTGATGTCCAATGTCCTTGTCATCCTGTCTTTCACTGAGAAAGACTAATTATGTTTGAAACAAACTAGGAGATACAGGTTACAGTCTGATACTGAAAGAGTAGTAACATATTTTCTAACTAATACTACAGTAAATTAAACTCATGACATTCCTTAATAGGAAAAGAATTATAATTACTGTAACTCAGTACCATCAGACGGTGCCAGTCTGGATGTTTTGCTCATTGCACCTACAGGTCTCTATGCTTTGTGTTTGAGAACTTTCAAGTGTGTAAACTATGCATGTCTTGTCCTTCAGCAGGGCTCAAAGGCAATGTTTTGGTGAAGTAAGCATCAAACACATAGGGATCTCCACATGCCCTGCTTATCAATAAAGGCTTTTAATCTGAGAGAATTGCGTGAGAGGCAGGAAGCATTTCTACTTCTATTGTGTATTTCATTACTGAGCCATCAAACCGGGTGAGGCACATGATGGTACGGCATGAAACCGTCTGACTTTTTGTTTATTTCATCTCCCCGTGTGGAAGGATGGAGGCAGATGCCAAGTTAGGAGCTGAGCTTACTTACTAACTCTATTCCGTTTGAAGTGAATTAAAGAATGTCTCTTCATCATTTTTTTTTCTTTGTAATGAAATATTTAATTCCACCAAGACTGAGAACAGATTAATTAAAATGGTGACTTGCAAGCGAAATGTTCTTTTCTTCTCCCCTTTCATTTTATTGTCTGTGATTAGGAATATTCTCTTGTACTTGGGGAACACAGGGAATATTTTCAGCTAACTAGAAACTTCTGATGGAGAGGCCGAGCTGATTTTAGAAATGCTGACTTATTGATGTGTTTTCTTCACATCAATTATTGATAGGTGTTGAAATGCATCATTCCCTGGTTTATATTTCAGCAGGTCTGAGGCCAGCTAGCTACATGAGTGTTGTAAACTTAGTCCAAAGTCACAATCAGGACCATGGACAGCACTCAGGCCTTACACTCTGTGAAGGCTACATGAAATTAGCAGCACACTCTGCATACTAATAGCATGTGCACATGTTTCTGCTGGATATTTTTTGTTGCCATAATCCCATCCCTAGAATAGTTAAAAGAAGTACCGCTGATGAAGGTGACAATTTTTCGTCCCAGGAAAAAAAGAAATCCTTCTAAATACACTAACCGTCCTCCTCAATACTAATATGTATCATATTCCTTCATAGTCCATCCATTGTCCAGTTTGAAGCCAGATTAATGTTTATATGATCGCAGATTTACACATTTTACTCAATGGTAATTATCATATAAGTATACCACTACTACAAATCAATGTAAGACACATCACTGTGAAAAAATAGTGTACTTTTTTCTGTACTTTGTAACAGGCCTGCACACATTATTCTAACATGTGATAATAAACTCTAAACACAAAGTACAGCTGTTGCGGATGGGAGTGTCATTAGTTTTGCAGGTATCTGGTCATAACCAAAACTATTGGACAATTTTAAAAATTTGACTTGATGATAGTCAGGGGATTACCAAAGTAATTGGGGTTAGGGTCATCTAACAATGAGGTCAGTAGAACATTTCATGGCAATCCATTCAATAGTTTCTTCAGGTTCATTTTTCATTTCATTTATTTATTTTCACACAGATCAGAGGAAAATCATTGAAAACATAATAGGGATGGGTGAAAATGTGACACCCCAATAAGCTACAGAAGCTTGTAGGTAGGGGCCCAGACACTGCATGTACAAATATATTCACCTAAAATAACTAAAACTAACCCTTAAACCCTAAAAACTACAACTAAATGGTCGCAAGACATTATCCCATCAGTCCAAACAATAATCTAACTGGCAAGATATATAATCCAAAATATTTGACAAGTGGAATTAAGAGCACAGTAGAGTAACTAGTTCTGAAGTCCTCAGCTGTTCAGGATATACAGGGTTAAATATATTTTTGTAGCAATTGCTGTTTTAAGCTTTTTTAAAGGCTCACACAGATAATGAAATTTTTATATTATGAAGCTCATTCCACATCTGTGGACCTTTGCAAACCACACTAAAACTCATACATTTAAGTTTACATTTCTTACCCTTTATAAGATTTTTAATCAGATTTTTTTCTACTTTTTTATATGTATGCAAGGGAAGGTAAGTAGGATTAAGGTCACAAAGTCTGTCATTGAGCATATACATAACATAATACATTTATACAAGCATTGTGAAAGATATTACATTCAGTAAGCTTCAGAAACTTCAGAAACAAGCAGTGAAATAGAGAGTCAGTGGGAGCATTTGCTTTTGACCATGATCTGTAAAATCTGTAGTTTCTCAAGATAACTATGAAAAGTATTGCACCAAATAAACTTACAGTTATTTATATGAGGCTCACATAAGGACTGTTATAAGTTTGGAAGAGCTTCAAGAGGTCAAAAATGCCTCAATTTAAGAAATAAACCAACATATGTGGACACTATTTTTGCTAACTCATCAATAATAGTCAGTTCTAGCTGACTGGTGGGGTGTCCAGGCATTTAACCTCTCATAGGGTAGTTAGCACCCTGCGAGTCATTGAGGTAACATGTGAGTTGTTGACCCACAGGCCATCATGTGAGTCGTTAGGTTCACATGCGTCATTGTCTGAATGGGTGTTTTAAGGTGCTCGGGCAGGTATCTCAAGACAGCATTGTAAGTGCCTGATAAGTGCTGTCGTAGACCATCTGTTCTGTTTCGAGATGGTGGTTCCAGTTTGATTTAGATGGTTTCTTTCACTCCTCTTTGATACCATCTGTCTTCTCTGGCCAAAATGTGTACATTGTTAAACTCAAAGTACTCAATGAGTGTCCCTTGTCCTGCAGATGTAGGTGGACTGCTGAGTCCTGACCTGAGGAGTTGATTCTCCTGTGTTGTGCCATGTGCTTGTGAAGCTTTTGTTTTGTTTCCCCAATGCACAGATCTGTGCATTTCTTGCGGCATTGAACTGCATACACTACATTGCTCTGCTTATGTCCAGGTGTTTTGTCTTTAAGGTGGAAAAGCTTCTGCCCCAGAGTGTTACTGGGCTTGAAGTGCACAGGGATGCGGTGTTTTTCAGATACTTCTGCAATGTAAAGAATGACAATGTTGTTCTGTTTATTGTTGTTTCCTTCTCCTTCTGTTCTGTGTGGTGTGGGTGTATGTTTGGCATGTGCACATTTATATCAATTATAATTTGGAACATGGGCTGTCTACCACTTCCTTTGCCCTCATATTGCTTAGAAAATCTCCCCTTAATGGGTAATTTCTACAAGAACAACAAGGCAGAAGAGTCACATTTTTATCACGTAGTCACCAGCACCCCCATATTTGATATTTCTGCAATATGTGGTAAGAAAAATCATACCTTTCCGTTACAGAATGTGCACTCTGTTACTATGTCGTGTGAAGGATTAAGCCACAGTTTATGAGTCTAGCATCTGTATGAACACACACTGCTGCACAATGATTGACTTTCCCTATTTGTCAACAACCATCCCCAGTCTACTCCACCACCAGCACAAAGACACTCACACAAAAACACACAAACACATATCCCTGGTACGTTCATGCATCAGAATGAGAAACGGCAAGGTGGCCCAATCTTAACGGGAGGGAGTGGGGGCATTTGTAATTTCTTATCCACCACTAATTACAGCGGTAACAAGACCCAGGAGAAGTGACGGCTGCTGGTTTAGACGTCTGCCGGCTTGACAGCAGGGTTAATTAACAGCCTTCCACTAAGATTAAGATGGGACAAAAACTAAATAGATCACAATACACACACACACACATTCATATTCTAGCACATGCACACATCAGCATGCACTTATGCGGGCACGCACGTACACACACTAAACAGCCTTTCCACTAAGAGCTTAGATTAAGATAGCCACACCATCCTCATCTATTTCTGAAGAAAATTAGCCTCCTGCTCGGTCAGACAGGCTCAGCAGACACAGAGCCAGTCGCCTTAGACCTAATGCATTTATTCATACACCTGTATGACTTATTGATACTGGCACAGGCACTGGAGAATCATTCTGTTGATCCTCTGAATATGGCTCATGAGAGAAAGCTGACAAAGTAAATGGCATTATGGGGCTGACAGCTACATGACTGCAAACCCTTTAATGCCCACGTTGTATTCCCTGCTGAACCTATACAATGAATACCTATCCATCTTTCCTCTCTCTGTAATGTCTTAGAGTCTGGATCCTGGTCTGAAAGATTTGTCTAAGCCTTTCCTAACATGTCCCCATCTCCACCTTGCCTGGCGGTTGGTGCGTTGATGCAGACACACACACACACACAGACTCTCACTGCCAGGTTAATGTGGCACCATATTCATTGGGCTGTGGCGTGTGTTGCCTCCCTTACCAGCTGTCCTAATGTAAACTCCTTTAAAAGACTCCATTTGGACAGAGAGCCTGTATGAATAAAAGAAAGCACTTTCTCCTTACAGCCCCCCAACAAACTGTGCTGTTGGTGTGTTCTGCCCCACGGGAGGGGGAAGGGTTGGAGAGAGAAAGAGAAAGACAGAGTGTGTGTATATATATTTGTCAAAAACACATCATGTCAGTTTTTTTCACATACTGTAAATGGTAATTTAGTGGACAATGTGTCAAACATGTCAAAACTCAACTGTTTAATACACATGACATCATACACATGCTTTTAGATACATTTTACATACATTGTAGAATATTTCAGTGCTACACAGGTTATCTAAGGAGTAAGTGATAATACACAGGGTGTCCTTACATAAGAAAATAACGAAGTGAAGGAAAAACACCACTATCATTAGAACAACTCGTAGAGCATATTAATACCATGGTTATTTACCAAGGTAGACAGTCTTTACATAAATATCCATTGTGGTCTGTTAAAATTAGATTATCTACTTTTACTAGTGAGAGTAAAATATGAGGATTGTTGCCGTGATTACCAGTATTTTATTATACTGTGCATTGTGCACTGATTGGAAATGGTGGTTAATCATTGAACTGATCTTTGAGGTGTGCCAATGTATAGTGTTAATGGACACCTGCAACCCAAACAGAGATGAGTATTTTTCATAGCAATAGTAAAAAAGCACTTACCCTGCATGCTTGAAGGGAAGGTTCACCATTCGGGGAAATACTTGCTTTCCCTCCAAGAGTTAGATGTAGAGATCGATAGGACTCTCATGTCTGTGTGGTGAGCACAGAACTGGAGCCAGGGGGCAACTAGTAAGCGTTTATCCATCCGAACATCTCCAAGTAACTTCACTGTACAAGGATCCCAGAAAGTCAGTTTTTCTCCAAGAAATAGTTATAGCAGGTAACTCCATCTAAAATCATAAATTGCTGTCCTTACATTTCTGTTTTTGTACAGAATAAACACAGATACAACATGTTTGGTGTGTTATGTGTTGGTAGCTGTATTTTTAAATGGTCAGGCTAGCTGTTTCCACCCTGGTCCCATTCTTTATGCTAACCTAAGGTAATCCACTCCAGCCTCCTACTCCGTGGTTAACACACAGACATGAGGATGGTATCAGTCTTCTAACCTGCTGGAAGAAAATGAATGATGATAATATTTCCAAAAATGTTGAACTATTAGACATTCATTAATGTTTTTAGTGTTAGTCTATTAGTGGAAAATGTTAATTGTCTGTGAATAATAATAATAATAATAACAATAATCTCAGTGCTGTCAGTGAGGCTAGCATAACCAGTCAGGAGGGACTGATGTATTCATCCCGGTGACATCATTTTCACTTGACACTGAAGCTGCAAAAGCACCTTTTAGCAACAGTCAACTTAAAATTTATCATGTTGTTCAGAGAAATAGGTCAGTCTTAGACATAGTTATTATTGCTGCAAGTCAACGCACAACCTGTAAAGCTTCTCTGTTTTGTTCACATTCTGGTTCTGGCACAGGACGTCCCCATGTTTGATCCCATCTACAAACTTCTGATTGGCTCAGTTGTTTTTTCCAACCAGGGAAAAGAGTGTTAATGAGCACAACACTGCCCTACATAAATCACTGAAAAAAATTATGGGCAGCAATTTTGAAGTCTGCAAACCAGGCTGAATCCCTGCCATTCAGGCCAGACCCTAATGAGACCTTTATCTATACTAGAGATGTCTACCATTGCACATAAATTGCAGTGGCACTCTGTCTACTTCCTTTGCACATTCTGATTCATCTGCTGTGTGAATGGTGCTGTCTGCGATGTATAATGCAAAGCCGGAGGAGGGTTCATGTGGAAAGAGGAAGGAGTCCCTGGTCCCAATACAAAGAATAAGTTAGTGTCATGTCTGCTAACAGTTTCCTACATTAGCACCCCTAGAGAGCCATGCCTAAATGACAGCAGTGTGCTGAAAGAGGAACAGGAAGAAAGGGACTGGCAAAATGGGGGCGGGAGGGAATAGAGTGAGTTGTCTGACCTTAAAGCAAGACAGTGTAACTTTTGCCGAGCAGCGGCAACAGCAGTCTCTGCGGCCACAAGTGGTTATTACAAGACGCTGGCGCGTTAAATTCTGTTGGGATCCGAGTTCGAGCGGTCAAGGGTACCGCTAGAAGCTAGCAGCTCATCAATCGCTTTTGGGGGTTGGTGGGCTAGCGGAGTGGCCATCATGTCTGTCAATAAGGACGCCCAAAAAGATGCGTGAAAAGGAAAGGGAGAGGGAGGGTGATGACAGGAGTGCTGGAGATGAGTTGGAACAGCAGGGAGAAGGAGGAGAGACTGAGAGCCCGAGACTGAAATGCAGAGAAGTTTCATGAGGGTGTCACCATGGAAGCACTGAATTTTCTCACACCATCTGTGAAAGAAGCATTCCTCTGGGGAAGCTGATACATAGCCTATGTGTGTTTTAGTGTGTATTTTGTGTGTTGCAGTGTGTTAGTCACATATCAACAGTGAATTAAGCAGGGAAGAGGAGACAGAAATGTAAGCGAAACAGAGAGAAAGAAACAGAAACATCCATGTATCCCTGGTCTCTCTGTGTGTAATTCATGGCCTTCAGTGCCACAATACATTTCAATTGTGCTCTCCTAAAACCCCTTTTTCTATTTCATGCTGCTATTAAGCATCCTCCACAGCAGCCTTGTGATCTCTCTCATGTCCATCTCCACTCACCTGCCAGTACAAAGAGTCCAGTTTGTTTTTTCCCCAACGCAAGACCTCAGGTACCAAAACGTATTTAGCCTGTAAAAAAGCTAAATGAGGAAGGTCTGCAGTCTATTTGTCGTTAATTGGCACGGTGCAACCATAGATTACTGAACATGACAGTGTCTTTTTCAGAGAAATCTATCTGCCGTGACCTCTCCGGCACTATTACAGCAAGGTCAGAGAACACAGAGAGAAACCAATCAATACAATATTGAGTGGGAGAGCTGACCAAGTCTGATGCAGGGGTACAGAAAGAGGGAAAAGAAGAAAGAGGACATGGACACAAAAGGTGAGAGAGTGGGATTGCAAAGGGAAAGAGGAGAGAAAATAAGAGAGAGTATAACAGATAGAATCGAAAAAGAGGAATGACCAGGGAGGCAAAGGGATGCAAAGGAGAGAGACGCACAGAAAAGGAGCTTGTGAGCCATGGATAAAGATTGAAATGGTAGAAATGGAGGATAAAGAGGAAGCCCCTGAATGTGGCTGCAATCTTGCGGGTTGCAGCAATATGAGTCAACGGCAGTCCCAAAGGCACAAACACCCAAACCGGCTCCCGTGGATGGCTGTTGTGTTCGAGACATGGTCAGTACGGGGATAATATTGTAGCCACAGCCCCAAACACATACTGACCAAGGGAGGTGTCTGATGACACTGTATACAGTATAGTGTATACTGCATGGTGGGTGTGTTAGTATGTGTGTGTGTGTGTGTGTGTGTGTGTGTGTGTGTGTGTGTGTGTGTGTGTGTGTGTGTGTGTGTGTGTGTGTGTGTGTGTGTGTGTGCGTAAGTGTCTATATGTGTATATATTGTAGTGTGTGGTACATCTTTATACATGAATTAATTTCTATATCCTATATAAGAGTGCAAACTACTATTTAGGTTTGCACATAAATACATACCTGAACTATAGCATGCTGTGATACCGAGGGACATGATACCACTGAATTATTGGATCTACCTCCCCCCCGACATAATTACATTTGAATTAAGCTATCTGGTATTTCAGACTCCTTTTTTTAATACAATTGTAACCTTTATGCAAATAGGTGACAGTGTTTATCACAGTTAAAGGTACATTGCATTTTCTGCCTCACAATAAAAGCCACCACGTGTTTTGTTTTTTTCGAATACTTCTAATGTGAAACAGCAACAGTAGGAAATGTTGTTAACAGTAACTTATCAAAGCTCTGATATATAATGTTAAAAGAGCAAACAGTGAGGCTGGTATCAATGAGCTAAAATTAGATTGGATACATTGTTTCCTATGAAACCTTCATGCATGTGCAGGCAATCTCAATCTAGTGTGGGAATGGCCACTAACATTGCAAACTACTATACAGAGAAACTCTTACTTAAAGTAATTACAATTAAGGGCTTTTGCAGCAAAAAAAAAATGCAGTGACCATAATAAACCATAAGAAGGGAAAAAAAGGAAGTTGGAACAAGGAACAAAAAGGATTGTAACTTTAACCTTCAGAGGGCAGACAAAAAATGTTTTACCTTCATCGTGTATGATGCTAAATCAAAGGAACCCAATATGCACCCCCCCCCCAAAAAAAAAAACTGCAACAAGTGGAATAAAAAAGGTTTTATAAAGATAACTTGTATAGCACTTTTCAATCACAAGGCAATTTGAGTAAAATAAGGCATGAACGGCTCTCAAACAACATTGTAAAAATAGAACAAAAATAAATAAAATATATTAAATGTATATAAAGGAATAAAAGTTATGATAAAATTTAATTATGGTGAATTAATAAATAGCCCTAAAGTTTTATAATAAAAGGAAGGTATGGAAATTTAGTTTACCAGTTTTGTGCCTACTTTAAGGAATGACGCAGTGAAGCTACAGAACAACAGCCATTTGGTTGAGTAAGTCTGTCAGTAAGTCATCTTCCTGTGCAGTCAGTACAGCCTCTGCTGTCATTGTCCCTGTTCACTTTTTATTTTATCAGCTAAATACATACCGGTTATTGTTTTCCAGAGGTTGCACACACAAATAATACACTAACAGTCTTCGTTCTTCATGAGTGATAACTAACTAACTCTCGACTGAACTTGTCATTGGGCCACATATATTGTGAAAGGCGTGAGTGTTTTAAGTAAGTATGTGCATGAAACTATATGTACGTATATATTGTACCCCGCATGATGGTTATGTGCAGGCCGGCAGTTGGAAATTATTGACAGGGGGTCAAAATTTTTTAAGTTGGGCACCACCAGCAACCACCCACTCTTAGCTCTTGTACCAGCACGGTCAATTTCAAAGAAGCTGTCGGCCATTGGCCTTGGAGTGACGCGTACACAGGGTTTCAGAAATACTGGGGTCCAAAAGCTGAGCTTGCAAGCTATATAACAATAGCTTTAAAACCATGTAAGTTGGCGTGTGTGACTGGCGTGGGTTTCGACTGCACCATTTTCACAAGAACAGTGGAGGGGTGGGGACAGATGACAAGTTGAAATGTTTGTTTATATGTAAATGGATATAAATTGTGTTGTCAGTGATAAAAGTCAGTAAGTAAATTTCGGTGCTTGATCCCAGCTAAAGGTCAACAATAGACTTATGCATGACCTTTGCATGGGCCCCCCAGGGCCTTGCCCTTTGACCCCCCTGAAGGCAGACCTAGTTGTGTGTGTGTGTGTGTGTGTGTGTGTGTGTGTGTGTGTGTGTGTGTGTGTGTGTGTGTGTGTGTGTGTGTGAAGATACGTTCATATATGTGGGCACCCATTTCTCATTTCTACTTTTTCACCTCGTTCTATAGCAGCATCAAGACTGCATGTTCAACATATGCATTCGCAGAATAATAACTCTCACCATTATTCCCGCACAAATACTCCTCTCCTTTTCATTTGAATTCAATTCCTTTCTCTATTTTACCATCACCGTCATACACACATGGTCCCCCCTCTCTTGAAAGTACTCTCCATGTTGGCCCAGCAGTGCTGGAGTGTGAGTCATCGGTGTTTCACTTCCTTGTAGAAAGGTAGGGAGCTGGAAAGTTTTTAAAGAGTAGATAAATGAAGAAGGAAGCATATAGAACAAGAGAAGGAATGAAGCAGTTTTAAGAGACTAAAACACAAGCAGAAATGGGTAGATAAGAGAGGTTTCACATTTCAGGCTGGTGGATAGAGAGATAAAGACAACACATATTAACGTGTGTGTGTGTGTGTGTGTGTGAGAGAGAGAGAGAAAGTAGCAGATAACAAGGCGGCGTGTGAGTGCTCTGTGTTTACTCTAATTAACTACATCAATACTGTCAGACAGATTTTCAGGCTTTGATCAGCTCCCTGAGCCTGCCAAAATTTCTGCAAAACACACCCGTCAATCACAGCCATCGTCCTTTTATGCTAATCTTATTCCAAAAAACAAAGAGATTCATTTACTTTCTTGGAGTGAAACGAGTGTCACCGGTCAAGTCGGATGGATGGGAATGGTTCCTCTGATTGTGATTCCACCCTCATTCCACTCCAGTCCATCCACTTCTGCTCCACCCATGTCTCTTTCACACCGATGACAACCATTACGGTATTTTTTTCCTCACACACACACACACACACCCACACCTATGTACACATGCATCGCTGGCCCGAAGTTGAATATGTAAATCGACATCTGCTCCAGTGCCCAATCTCCAGCCCTCACCATGTGTATGATATGCTAATGCATCCAACACAGTTGCTTCACTCCGCATTTTCCCCTCCTTTTCCCCTTCCCTCTGCTTCCTCTCCCCAGCGCTGGCTTCCCCGTGCCTGCCAAGGATGAACAGATGAGGCAGAGGAGGGGAGGGAAAAGACAGAGAAAGAGGGGGGAGGGGGCTTCAAACAAAACCTGATAATGATGTTGTTATGGATGGATGTTACACACACAAACAGGCATGTGAGCAACAGCAAGGAGCCGGGCTTATTAGAGAACAATAGCGGTGAATCCAGGAGAGAGATGCTGAGTGTGGGGTGTGGGAGGAAGGACAAAGCTCCAGCTCCTCAGGTGCTCTTGGTGCTTCGCCTGGTTAACCGTGCGTTTCTCACCCCGCCCTCCCTCCTCTCACACCATTGTTTTCACCGACAACTAATCAGCCGTGATGAACGGAGAGGTTGACACCTTTGAGTCTCATTTGAGACACTGTTGCTGCATCATATAGATGTATACACAAATGCACTTCAGTCATGCATTAGAGCCTGCATGTGCAAGCACAACCATGATGGTTGTGTTTGTAAGGGGTGTCATTTTCATTGAGCAGCAACATGGAGGGTGTCCCATTCCAGGGGCATTGTTCTCAATCCAAGTCCTGGAGTGTGCTTTGATTTATAAAGGATGAAATGGGACAAGACCTGTTTCCCAGAGATCCCCAGTTGGCTGTGTTCACAGCTTCTGCTGCTTTGACTGAGTTCTAAGTGAATACATGAATGCTAAAAGACACTCGCTGTGGCTGTCCGTTTGCTGGCTACATGTGAGGCCACACTTGCTATGAGCGGGTCCTGTTGAAAATGATAGGGGACAGTATAGCGCCTGGGTGTTTATCCAGAAGTTGTAAGGGGGTGAAGCTGTGGCATAAATCGGAGTCATCCCACATAGCCTCATTGCTTTATTTCCCCACAAATGCAGATGAAAACCATATGTCTTTTGTTCCGCTAAAAACGAATGGGAACAAGTAGCAGAATTTGATCAAACACGACTCAAGTTCTCTTATTACGTGGAGCAAACAAACACATTTATCAACTCCAGAAACTAATCTCATTTATCAAGGGAGTATGTGACCCAAATGGATCGCAAAATGAATCTGCACTAATTTCCCTGAAAAATAAAACATTTATCAATTTGATCCCATTTGCACCATGAAGATCAATCTCACATCTGGACTGAAACGAGTATTCTCAGTGTTGAAGAGGACAAGTAGTTGCCTTTATGGTCCGGATCCACACAGTCACACAACACACACAAATATTATTTTTGCCACATGATGAAACCTGCCACTAAACGTTGGCAATTTCATAAAATCAGGATGTCTTCCAGAAAAACTGTCACATGAAAATGACTTAAGCAAAAATAATGCTGTTGCAATCCTTTTTGTTTATATACTTTCTGTCTTGAATTAGAAATAGTATTAACAACACTAACATTGTGAGAAATTAAATTTGCAGCAGTGGAGTCGGAGCTCGACTCCACAAACATGTTGCAATTCCCTTTGAACTAGTCTGCAGCTCCAAGGGATGGACAAAATAGTGGAAATGCCACATGAAAAAGGGCTAACTTTAAAGGAACTACATCACAAAGGCACAGTTGAGGTGAGTCAATTTCAGCCAAATGGCAAATAGCAGCATCTCAGCCTTAAAAGAGGCCTAACAATCAGCTCCTTTTAGAATTCCAATAGTTGGCATCTAAATTGCGGCAGTGTTGGTCATGAAAACTGCATGTTGTGTTCTGGTCAAAACTGACTGATAAAGAACTTCAATGTGTTCTCTTATCTGTTTGGCTTGAGTTTTATGCTATCCGTCATGTTTGATATCCAAACTAATGGGATAGGAAATGGTTATACAGTTAGATTTGGAGGAAAAGGCTCTGCTCTTTGAGGGGGCTCTCAAGGCCTGAAAGAGGATTCTGTTCGGAGAGAGAACACATACAGCACATGGTCATGAAATATTACTTCATTCAACAATACCCAAATATGTGGGCACTGTGTCGGCAAAGGGGTGAGAGCTCTGACCAGGAGCTGCAGAGTCCCTGCTTAGCTCGCTAATCAAATAATAACTTAAAAAATAAGAAAAAGAAAACAATACCAAGATATATCCCACAAGATGGGATGGTGGAGGGAGCTGCTGCAGCACATAGCATACACAAATCTGCAGAGCAATGCAAAGTGTCAGGTTATAATTATAATGGCTGCGCTGTACACCTGCACAAATATGATTAAGTGTTACTAGTCAGCTGATAGCCACATAGCTGGCAAGTGAGCCAGTGAATTAAAGAGCTGATCTGCTGAATCAGCCAATACAAGCGAGACTGCAGCGCTCTGCCTGAACCATCGCTATGCAAACGTTTGGTCATTTGTTTGAAATTTGTACATCGAATGTTTCTCTGGTCAAAAGAACTTTATTAGATAACTTCACTGGCCACAATTTACTACGGTAGTATCTCAAAAGTTAGCTGATCTGAATGATAAAATTAAGGAAGTTATTCCACAACTGATTATAAGTTATATGAAAAGCACAGCTTGTATTTTTATGCCGATACACTTACTACTATAGTCCCTGCAATAAAGACTACTGTTATTATGGTTATGTTCCTTTCTGTTCTGTTTTATTTAGGTGTTAATTCAACATAATGGTAATTTTAGAGGCTGTAGTTTGTGATGCTGTTTAATTGTTTAATAAGTTTCTGAATTCTAGTGTCACCACCGTCTTAGTAATTACACAGTTAGCTGTGTCTTGAGTTGTTTGGGTAAAGTAATCATACATTTATGAATGTGAGGTTGTGTAAGTTCTGAGAGGATGATACCACCCTTAAGGAAACCCAGGCAGGATTAAGAAAAAGGTCCTCCAGCACCGATCGCATCTTCTTACTGAAACACATTGATTTGTATTGTTTTGCCTTTTCTGTTCTTTTATTGATTAAGGCATGGCATTTGATACAGTTTGGAGGAATGGATTCTGGCACAAACGGCTGGAAGCCGATATTAAAGTCAAATTCCTGGACGTAGCAACGAATATGAAGAAAAATATTGAATCGTGTGGTTTTTTTTATAGCTGTGTTGTTCGTAGGCTCTACTGGGATTGGTTATGGTGTAAATTGATCATGCTGACTGAATGACTGAAAGAATGTCATTGCAGAGCTGCATAAGCAGCCTTTTAGAGCTACAGTATGTTTGAAAACTGGATTCATGAGTGGATATTAGATTAGATCTTTTTGATAGGTTAGGAAAACCATGTATGTTGTATGAATGTGAAATGTGGCAGCTTGAAAGTTAAAATGACAACTATGGTTTATGGGAAGCTTTATAGAGACCCACTTTGTGTAGTAGTTAAAAAAAGAGTTATCGGCTTATGGAGGGTGCTGCTAGAAAGAAACTAAAACGCAGGTTTATATTGTAATAGTATTTGCTTAATTTGTACAGTATATCTCTGTGCGTCACCAGGGATTTTGGTAATACTGCTGTTGGCCTTATCTGTTGCTCACACAAAAATGTGGCATCAACTGCTTGAAAGTAACACAAGAACAGAGGCTGGAAAACCTGTTTAGACAAAATGGCCAGTGCGAGCTCCAAAGAATGTCAGGGTGTGATCTTAATGTAAATCGGAAAAATATTTATGGCATAAAAGCGGATAGGTCATTTGTCACTTTAGGTTTAGCGGCACCAGAATCCTAAAAGTTAGTGGAAGATAAAACGGCCCAGTTAGAAATCAGAGGGTCTGCAACTTTTGTAATGATAACCATCTAGGAGAGGATTATCATGTTTTTTTTAAACGTAAGAATGAAAATCGTGAATAACAAGAAAGAGTACTCAAAAGCAATCATCTTAGTCTACGTGAATTTCGTTATTGCAGTTGGATAGGCCATCAGTTGTATGAGAATTAGGTGCTTTTTTGAAGATTGTAATTTTACGTCTTTCGCCATTCCTGCCATGTGTCATGTGACCCCGTCATACGAACCATTAGCTTCTCATGACACATTGTCACAGGGTGCGTGTCTGAGATGTGAGCAGTTCACTTGAAGCTTGATTTTTCCGGTTCAGACTGTTTCATTTGAATCATATTAGGGGCCCGATGAGGTAAAACTATATTAATATTTTACAAGAAAAGGCAAATAATTGAAAAAATAAGGACAGTTTTGCATAGTGTAATTTAGTTTTTTCTTACTTTCTAACCAGGAAATGATCTTGTGACCCATTCAGTTCCTTCCCTGACCCCTAATATGGGTCCAGGTCCTCCTCTTTCCTCTTTTTTCTTTTTCTTTTGACTCTATAGATGCATGTTATAATTGTAACTGCACTTTATTTTGCCTGCTTTTCTCTAAAAAGAGCACAGTGCTGAATACGATCCAGACCACTGAACTAATTCTAAAGAATCAACACACGACAAAGAGGACACTAGAGTGCACTCATGATGCCCTCCAGATAAATAATGTGACGTTTTTGTATTCTTTCCGAGATCATGACCAAAGGGCAACAAGGTGTTCAGTATCTCATAGATTGATTGAGATGGTTGTGCCGCGTATGACAAAGTTGAACCGTACAGCCTAAAAGCCTTCACTGGTGTGTTGATTATGTCTGGACTGTACAGATCATAGAATGAGGCCAATAAAACTACTAAGTCACCCCAAATCTGCAGCAGCGTCATCTGCCACAAATACAGCCTTGCAATAGTTGTGTTTCATTCATCATCCAATCATATATGACCATGATCTATGTCAACTAGGTGATCAATATAATGTTAAAAGTTTCATTGTTACTCCAATTTTCAGCACTACTTCCTCTCGGGTAACACTGCTGCACACTACACAGCAAAGTCAACTCCCTCCAGCTCCCAGCCTCTTCGTGCATTACCATTTAGATTTAGGTGAAATGAGAATGTTTCTATACACGTGTTCTTGTTCATTTAAATGTTGTGTACCTACGGGTCTGCTGGGGGGGCTAGGTGGAGGGGTCCACACAGATTTGTTTCTGGAGCATCGGAGCAGAACCAAACCACCAAATTCAAATGCTTGTCTTTGTTGCCGTAAAACCGTGACGTGAACGTCCAGTAATCTAATCTGCAGGGCACATGCTGACGCTATCACATACGTAAAATCAAATATGAACAATCAACCTGATGAACACACACAACTGCAGGACTGTTTATAATTCTTCAACTTGACTGGGGACTAAACAAGTTCATGCTGTACTTCAGCAGTTTTAGAGGTGAAATAAAGGATATCTTAGAATGAACTTTGATTTAAATAATTGTGTATTTTTTTTATCAGCACTATCATATGAGTAAGTTTTGACTGGCAACACAACAGATGTCTGCTTCAGTATCTTATATAAATATAAACAATAAATCACATATAAATGATTTTTTTATGGCAATAATGTTCGGTTTAATGCAAAACTGCATCTTAATTTTCTTGTTTATGTGTATGTAAATCGTTACATCCAGGGGCTAAGGTGGGCCAGAACAATCCAGAACGGCGTTCGAACGGCACCTTCGATTAATAAGTTAACAAATTTGATTGGCAGTGTCCGACACGGTAATGTCAAGCAGTGGTATACCATGGGGCATACCATGACAAACCTGTCTGTCCCTTTACCACAGTGCGGAGCCTCACTTCCTACTGTTGTCAGCAGGACTTGAAGCTTACGAAAAACATGACGTTTAGCAATGTAGCTACATTAGGAGACCCGCAACAAAAAAAAAGTGCCAGTAATGTGTCATCAGAGCAGCGCTGTACTATGACAGAAAAAAAAGCAAAAACTAGAAGCCATATTACGATGGGATCACACCAGCTGCGACGTCTGTCAACAGTTGGACGTTCCAACCCATGAGTACTCAGCAGTTTTTACTACATTATTACATGAGTGAGACCCCGCCAATCTTTGAACTCGGCCTTCATTTTGATCTCAGCTATGCACCTGTACAGTTTCATGACTGTATCTTGCACGTTTGTTAAGCTATCGTGGTGACAAAATCTGTCCACAGACAGACAGGCGTCTAAACACCTGCCAAAGTACTCAAAATCCCCTCTGTGGTAGTTCTCGCTGCAGTGGGTGTCTCCAGGACCACATTTTGCCATGATGACACACAAACACACACGTGCGCACACACACACATACTCACACGCAGACTCAAGTTGAAAACAATCCCCGCCACGCTGTCACAGACGGTAAATGTCTTCCTAAAGCAAAGTGCTCCATGGAATGGGAAGTGGTCATGGAAATCTCTCATGGAGGCAGATAAGAAAATATTATAGGGTTTTCAATGGGCCCGGTTCAGCTTGCTTTGGCTGCACCGTGCCTAACCAAGCCTCGATGACCTGTGTTGCCACTACAACCTCACTCGCCTGCTCGTGGCTCTTCATGGCATGATTCGCCGCAACCAACCCCCCCATAATGGAATAACCCTATTATACAGCAGGTAATGGTACACTGTTGGGTTAGGGTAAGAGGCTGCTCTCCTGAAGAGCGACCTGCTTAAAGGCTGAGGCAGCTATCAGAGCGAGGGAGTTTTACGTACAACCGTCGAACTGTGTGCTGTACGTTACCAAATCAGAAAATCTTCATTTCAAATCTTCACATTAACCCATTTTTTGTCCTACTTCTAGTTCCAAATTAACCACAACTATTTAAAAATGAAAACTACATTTGATGTTAATTTTGCTATTTTCATTTATGATTAATTGTACATATGTAGAAAAATATTTTATTACAAAACGCATTTCATAGCTTCTAGAACAGTAACATAACTAATCAGTGAAATATGTCGAGCTTGTGATGAAATAGACAGAAACCATAAAACTCTCCACAGCCTCATAATCAATAAATGACCCAGGTGAAAACTGAAAAAGTCCAACAAGAAGTAAATTGTAACTCAGGTCAAACCGTGCCACTTACCTCTCTGACATAAAAGAGGTCAAGAGTGAACACCCGTAATGTAAATGGTTTAGTAAACCGTCATGACCGACAAAAAACAAAGGCAACTATTTAGGGAACCTTTTACAGCCTATTTCTCCGTTAGGTAGAATGGGAAACAACCAAACTTTGATACACGTATGTTTCTTTGATTGCCAGATCTATTGACATGTTGATTGACAGCAAGACTGTCAAACAGATTCGTGTGCAAGCCTCTTCAAACAGGGATGCCAGTGTTCTGCTGTGACTGATAGGGTTAAGCCATTATGATTCTTAAGTCAAACTAGTGTTTTTTCCTTCTCCGTTTCGAAAGGCAGAGGCACGTGTATGTGACTTGTGTGACAGGCCTGGACCGCTCGTGAATTTCATTTATAACTAAGAGAAAAAAAAGTATGAGAGTATTAATGAATGTGAAAAGTTCTCTGAAGGAAAATCACCTGTACGCTTCACTTTCAGACAAATCTCTTTGTATGAGTGGTTGAGTGTCTGTTTGTCTAAAAACTGCTCAATATGACCATGTAGGGACTGAGGCACACAAGATGCCTGTCACACAACCAGCTTCATCTTATAGTGTACACAGTGCTCTTTCACAAAGTTCCCGTGTTTCAACATGATCACAACCCTCGTACGCTTCATCCTGCTGTTTCATCAACAGAAGAAAGTAATTTTATGAACCCCTTCTTAGACACATGGTACTCCTATATCCTTAAGATGTTTGCATTATTATATCCTCCACTTGAAAATCTGCATGACTGTGAGGAGCCAGAAAAAAAAAGTGTTGATTTATGCATACAGCCATGAGCATGCACTGTTACGCTTGTCATGTTGCATTTTTTGACTCAGGTTTTTATGATGTTTGTGGTGCAGTTTTCCCATGGTGTCAGCGAATCTAAGATAAATGAGGGCCATTTTGACTTTAACTGAAGGTCAGCTGAGCCTTTAGTTGTAAAACCACTTTGAGCGTTTTGTGTCATTATTTTAAAAAAAAAAACTTAGTACAAAGGTACTAGCTTGCTGCTTAACCCTGATGTGAATGCATTCACCTGAACCCTGGGTGTGGTGTAATGAAGCACATGGACCTGAACTCAAGCAGAGACGGGAATTTTAGCCTTCTGAGCTCAGAGAAAAAAGAAAAGTCTACAAGATTAGAAGAATTTGCCACCTCAACTTCTCCTGTGGTTGTTCGTCTAATCAGAGGATCAATCATGCTAATGAAGACTTGCACTCTTTCTCAGAATCCCAGTGTGTGGCATCATGTTTCTGCACACTGTGTAATGCGTGTGAATCTCCTATACTTCATAATAACACCTTGGGCACTTGGCTGCACTGTAGGTGGACAGCTCGTTGTCAGCCCTTCAGCCTTGATATATCCTGCACACACACGCATACATACACACACACACACACACACACACACACCCACACCCCTCGCATGCAGCCACACATAGATTGCCCCATCATTAGAGTCTGTAGCACAGAAACAGACATGGGGGGAGGTGGAGAAAGGGATGGATAGACAGAAAAAAGGAAGAGAAAAGAGACAATGGACTCAGGAGGGAGGATATTCAGGTGCATCATTAGCACCAGGGATGGAGAGATCTAGGAACAGAGCAATATAATGAAGATGAGACAGTTTGCTTGGGATATTAAATTTACAAAAATATTCAAAAACGTGGGATATGAGAAGAGGCTTTTAACTGTGTGCACCCTGTCTTGCCTGCACAAAGCAATACCTTTCCAAAGCTAGCCTAATTATCGATTACTTGAGGTTGTCCTACAAAGGGCAACGTACATTTAGCACAAACTAATTAACCAGAAGTTTGATTGTGATTAACAATAAAGTCATTATATTGTTTGGACTGGGTTAAATATTGATTTTTTTTTATTTTTTTTGTAGCAGTTTAGAACCATGTTTGTAGAGGAGATACAGAGATGAAGCAGCTTTCTAGTGTGAAGTTCATTACAAGTAGCAGTGACAATTAGCTCACCATACCGATATCAAAACCATATTTTTATTTCATTTCTCTATGCAGTAATGAGCCAAACTCCACAGAAATGTGCAACTAGGAAAAAAGAAACAGACTTTGTTAGCAGTTTGAGAGGGACTTCTGGATCTACAGATACACCATGGTATCAGTCTAGCTTAGCTTATCCTGCCAGGCCTGAAATAGCAACAGTGCCTGGAGTTTGATTATCACTGATTCAGTTTAATTTCCTCTACCATAACTGAAACATTCATATCCACACATGAATTACCGGGTTTGAATATTGGAACCTGCATCGGGAAAAGGCTGGAAGATTCAAAATTTAAGCATGGCTCAATATTTAAACAGTGCATTCCAGGAAACTGCATAGAAGTTTTATTGACTTCCATCACTTGTGTTTCACTTTAGTTCTCAGAGAATATTAAGTTTGTTGTAACAACATCAGTCAGTCTCCAAGGCATAACATTGGTGTATACAAATGGAAAAGGCTGCTAAGAAGGAGATGAGAGGGATTCAAAGATGACAAAGCTGCACAGAAACACTGTTTGATGTTAGCCTTTTGAGTCACAGTAGAGGGAATTGTCCAGTTACATGCCTAGAACATACTTAAAACAGCTATAATCAATATATTTACAGTATATTACCAATGTGTCACATGTCTACTTGTATGTGAATGTGGTCGCTCTGTTTGGGTTCATTCTCACCACTGTCATAGCATTGTTTACAGCCGCAGCAGGCATCTTCTTTCAACAGAAAAGCTCTAAAAACCACACGACCAATGAGTATTGCCGGCGGCTGACCACTATTGGTTCTGCAAGCTGCTAGCCTATTACAATGTTATCTTACAGACCACAGTGACTGTGGGTTTGACAGTGTTGTTTTATGAGTTTTTACGTTGAAGAAAAGGGGACAATGGGCACATTTCAGTCTAAATGGAAATTTAAACTTGTTGTCTAATAATTACAATGGCATTGAGCTGTGCTCATGTCTCTTGACATTCTACAGAACTGCTAGAAATCTTTTACTAGGCTTACTAGTCATAATACAGAAACTAAAGAGTAATTTATTTTGAAGAGATCCTTAAAGTATTTTTCAAAATCTGTTAAAGTAGAAGTTATGTTTGCAAGAGTGAAAATAAATCTGCATTATACTCATAATGTATATAATGTCATATTGTGGAGTAGCTTGCTACATGTCTTTAGTTTGTTTCTCTTGAGTTCATTGTTTTTACATTTTTAAATTGTTGTTCATTGTTAAAATCAAGATTTGTCAAAACTAACTACAAGTAAATAAAATAAAGAAACGTAGCGGGTTGATTAACAAGCTTTACTGCATTTTTCTCTTTGCGGCAGAAAGGTTCACAATTCTCCAACTGTCGTTGGAGATAACAAGTCTGGCATATCAACTTAAAATGTGACGCCAGTGTTTTGTCCACAGCTTGTTTATGCTGCTTCCAAGTAGAAATCAGTTACCGCAGGTTTAAATTTAAATGCATAAGTCAGAAGCTTTGCGGCACAGCTGTTGGATTTGCCTGAGAGCGAGGCCTCAGCAGCAACCCCGAAATAGGGACATCGAGGTGACAGTAACGCATATATTGTAGAAAACCTGTGAGAGAAAATTTGGCAGGATAGGAGACAGGACAACAGACCGAGAATGGAAATGAGAGACGATGAAAGTGCAGAAATGCAAAAAAGGGTGAAAAGTAAGAGAGGAAGAAAGTGGCATACAGGAGAAGAGAAAGCAGACGATTATGTCACAGAATCAGCAGGCGTTTTATACAACTAGAGAAAGGAAAGTCTCTTTTAAAGAACCAAAGTGGTTTAATATGCTGTATACAGTGCAGAAATGTGTAAAATTCTGTTTTCACTTTGTCATCATGGGGTATTAAGTGTAGACTGATGAGGGAAAAAATGAATTTAAAGGATTTTAGCATAAGGCTGCAACATAACAATGTGAAAAACGTGAAGGGGTCTGTATACTTTCTGATTGTGTGTGTGTGTGTGTGTGTGTGTGTGTGTGTGTGTGAGAGTGAGAGAGAGAGAGGGAGAAAGTATTTGTGTGTGTGACCTCGTCTGTGCATGTGGGTATGTGTGTGTGTGTGTGTGTGTGTAAGAAAGCTGTCAACTACTCCAGGCGAGAGAGAGTTCCAGCAGTGTGTCAACCTAATGGGCAGAAACTGGTGCATAGTGAATTATTCAACAGCTTTTTAGGGGGAGAGGAGACGCTTCCAATATCTTCCCTTAGGAAAAACATAAGGACCGTGCTCTCATAAGACTCACACACACACACACACACACGGCACAGCATGTGCTCTGAACAACTATGCCATCAGCTTAGTCTCTGCCAACAGGTCTGTAACTCCTAAACCAATGTTCTTGTTTCTATAAACAAACACGGCAGCAACTAGCTCAAACCTGCTGCGACTGTCTCAATATTAGTTAAAAGCAAAGTTGTTGAGCAATTGGTCCATTGGTCAACTTACTTATAGGAACATCGTAATTGTCTTTGTGGGTCTGGGAGATAATTGGTGCCATGCCAATTATTGACTTAGTGAGATATGTAAAGCAACCACAGTACTGGTAGCAGCAGTGTCATATCAGCCAGCCACTTAATGTTGTCAGAACTATAAAAAATCCCTGTAATATTATGCTGTTTTTCATGTTTTAACGAATCTCTTACACAATAGTAAAGCCTGTGAAGAACTATAGAATGTATCATTGGGATCACTGCACCATTAAAGGTTTTGTCAGACTGTGGATCAAAATAAATCAAATTCAATGGAATTTCTGCTATCAGTGGATTTGTTCGTGAAGGCAAGACACTTTTGCGCTATGCTTTTGTGTCGAGTTCAACGTTGGTGAACTTTGACATTGGAATCTGTGCCCCTGTCCAATAGCAAACCTTCTTAAGAGTGCTCATCTTTGAAAGAAAAGCGAGAATAGGGAGTCCAAAATGGAGAAAGATATCATATTAACTGTGTTGCACCACATTTCCTCTGCAGATCCATTTTGCCACAAACAACTGTCATACTTACTAATGTGACTGGGCAATTAATGTGAATGTAGTCTTACATAGACACAGCTACAGTATTTCCACACTGTTTGTGCTGTACAGGTGGACTAAAGAGATCTGGCAGAACCCACTATCATTTTGGGGACGATATAAATAAACCTTCAACCCCTGAAAAATCTTCCTTTCTATCACATTCCAAAGGTGTTCTACTGGAATCAGATCTGGTGACTGGGGAGGCCACTTAAGAACACTGAACTCATCAGTGTCCAGATTCATCAGCCCAGGCTACGTTTTTCCAGTCTTCACCTGTCCAGTTTTGGTAAAGCTGTGCCAACTGCAGCCTCAGATTTCTGCTCTTGGCTGACAGGGGTGGAAACAAACGTGGTCCTCTGCTGTTGTAGCCCATCCACCTCGAGGTTCAACGTTTTGTGCATCCTTAGATGCTTTTCTGCTCACCACAGCTGTAAAGTGTGGTCATCTGAGTTTCTGTCTGCCTTTCTGTCAGCTTGAACCGGTCTGGCCATTCTCCTCATCAATTAGGTGTTTCTGTCCGTAGAACTGCTGCTCAGTGGATGTTTTTTGTTTCTGGCTCCATTTTAAGTAAACTCTAGAGACTATTTTGCATGAAAACCCCAGGACATCAGCAGTTTCAGAAATACTCAAACAAGCTTGTTGGGGCACAAACAATCATGCCACGGTCAAAGTCACCGAGATCACATTTTATCCCCATTCTGGTGTTTGATGTGAACATTAACTGAAGCTCCTGACCTGTATCTGCATGATTTTATGCACTGAACTGCTGCCACATGATTGGCTGAATGAAGAAGTGCATGAATAAGCAGGAGTACAGGTCTTCCCAATAAAATGCTAGGTGAGTGTACATTTTTTCATCCAAAGCCCACATAATATTGAAAAAGATATTTCCTTATTTGGTGTAATAATAATGTTTTATTTTGTCACCTTCATCAAATGTGCAAGCCTGATTTGTGGCAAAAGCGAGGGTTATGACTTCAGCACTTTTCTGCATATTGGGCTTTTAATAAGAAAATTAGTATTTAAAGAAAAAAAATGTTGACTCCGCAAATCTTATTATTTTTACACATACAGCATTACTGTTTGTAGGGCCTCAAACAATGAGAAGGTAAAGCCAATGTCAACAAAACACAAGGGTTAAATCAGTCAACCAATTCAATCAGTTTTACTGCACAGTACAAATCCTTGTCAAAGTTTTCCATTATTCAGATGTAGCAGTACTTGCTTTTACTCTGGAGACAGTGAGAAGAAGGAGGAGCAAAGGGAAATAGAACACTTTAATTGGCCACTGGAGGACCATTACAGTAGTCCACATTGAGTGACAAAATGCTAAACTATCACTCAAGTTGGACAATTGGCCAGAGTCCAAAGTTCATATGTGTTCCTTTGATGGAGTGTGTGACAGTTTCATACTGCAGCTCCCAACTATTTCAGACTGATATAATACACCCTTTCAGACAGGTCTTCAAGCACAAAGGGAATAATGTACTTCTGGCAGATGTTCGGAATAAATGGTAGAAAAAGAAGCCATCGTACCTGAACACACAATGAGTCACCTACAGACATTCAAAGTTAGCAAACAAAGCACAAACATCACTGTGATGAGCTTGACCCAACATTGAGGCAGAAATAAAAAGGCACACATCTTCCAGGTCACCGCTTAAAAAACCTCTAACATGGACAAACCATCACCCCGAAAGTGTTCCTCTCCTTTTTTGTCCCTGAACTCTCAGCTGGCAAAGAGCCAAACCTTACGTAACATGACATTTATAACAAGGTCCGTTCCCTATCTACCTATCTGCCACTCTCTCCTGTGTTTTCCCACCCAAACTCTCTTTTCCCCCACTTCCTCCCCCTGCTTTTCTCTCTCTGTCCAGTGTGACTCACTGACATTTAATTACTTGGTGAGTGGAGGATGCCTCACCATATCAGCCCTGTAGTGTTGCTGACCTTTTCTGACTGGGTCACTCATCTGCCATTAGAGCACTGCCTCCCCCCACCAGTACCGCCACTTCACACACACACCCTCGTCAGCCTCTCAGCAATAACAAAGAATACTTTAGTGTGATGGTGAAATTAGCCAGCTGGTGATCTGACAATTGACAGTCGAGTGGAATTTTCTTTTGAAAAATAAGATGAAGTCACATGTTTGATGCTTTGTGATGCAGCCAGCCTGTGTGTGTGTGGGTTGTGTGTGTGTGTGTGTGTGTGTGTGTGTGTGTGTGTGTGTGTGTGTGTGTGTGTGTGTGTGTGTGTGTGTGTGTGTGTGTGTGTGTGTGTTTTTCACATCTTCGTACATTGGTGTGGGTTTGGGGTGAGTTGTTTGTGTGTTTGAGGAGGCTTCCTTTCAGTTGATTGCATCACTCTAATCAGCCATCATAAGAGGAGACTAACAACAGTTACCCTTTCATCTTTGGTCAGTGCAAAATGCCCTTTGCAACACACATGCTCAAAGGAGGCTACACACACCCACACACACACTCACTCACTCACACACATCTGCACACACAGTCAAAGTTAATCAGAAGTTTCCAGTCTCCCACCACATCTCCTCCACTCCCCAGTGCGGTGACATATCACCCAGCAACATCAGCTGCCAGACACCTCCTATCAGAATCGGTTTGGAGGCCTTTTAATCCGCCCTCTAAAGAAGTCTTTCCTGTCAATGAAGGGAAACGTGACCCCAATACCAAAGGCGGAGGAAAGAGAGGAGTTGTTGGTGAAGGGAACCAGGGTGAGGGCCTGGCACAGTGAGCTACCCAACTGGCCCTGCATGCCGGTGTTGGACTGCAGCCTAGACAATTTTTTTTTCCCAGCTGGAGAAGTTGGAAAACATCCTCCACACAGACATAGTGGAGAGGCAAAATACAGCTTTATCATGGAAGGTGGAAGGGCTATGGATCACCAAACAGGGTAGTTAAAGTTACAGAAGAAGATGTGGAAAGAAAAACATTGCATAATCATTTTACTGCTGAACATTAACATATTTCGTATTTTTTTGTAGAGCAGCTTGGTCTTCATTAAATTTGCAATAATTTATTTTTTTGGCCAGTTGGTGGCAGCCAAACAGGCCGTAAACATTGGCATTAAGATAAATTTACATATTATTACCTATTTAAGTTGTAGCTAACATGTTAGCAAACAGTATCTTAGTGACACATTGAGTAGGCATGGAGCAACATTAGCGTTTATGAGGAATAATGCTTTTGTCCACCTTAAGAATGTAAGGCCAAGATTCACTCTGCTATTAACTATGTTTTTTTCTCCACTAGCTCCCGAGAAGAGAATCTGGCTAGTTATCAGCTAAATGCTAAACTATGATCCCCACCTAGCTAAATATTTCATTTTGCTATTTGTTGATGAGCAGGTAGTTTACAGTTTGTTTTCAGCTGTGGCTTAAAATTGCACCAATGAGAGCGGTGAGAGTGAATCAAAAACTGTGAAGTTGTGGTCTGTAAAACCAAAACAATGAGCTTAAAGATGCTAAAACGCTCTGTAGAGCTCAAGAGCAACAGCAGAGTCAATGATAATTTTCTTTGGGTTTATCAACATGAGTGACCAATATAGACAAATACTGATCAGAGCACCTTTAGGGATGAACAAATATTGACAGATGTTAGACAATGTCTTGCTGCATCATCAGTACAGAAGCATATTGCAGCTACCTTGACAAATAAATAAATAAAAAGGCTCAGTTTCTCATTATTCATTTTCAGGCAAGAAATGAAATTTATCAATCTCTGTACAGTAAACTAATCTGTTAATTTTTATAGTTGATGTAGATTACAGTATCCTTGCTTTATGAATTTATGACCTGCTTATAGTGATCACATCTGTCCGGGTGAAACTGATCAATATAAGCAGATGATTATTATAACCAAGTTTTTTTTTTCTTTTCTTTCTTTCTCATGCAGATAACCATCTAATTAACATTTATATATTTACTTTTTATGATAGCTTTGCTATTTACTAATTTAAAGATAAAATAACCTAAACTGCGCTGTGGCCCTCTCCTGCTCCAAGCCTAGCCTGAAATGTCAGACTGGAAGCATTATACTCCACTCACGTAACATACCTGCTGCTGGGAGAGAGCGGGGACGATAATTACGCACTGTAAAAGTCCCAAAACGCGAGCAGAGCAGGACCAGGAGGGCAAAATAACTGAGCCACAGCGGTGTGAGTAGAGGAAGATATCACATGGTGCATAAGTGCGCACAGCAAGTACATGTACACTCACACACTCACACAGACACACACACACACACACACACACACACACAGTGAACTTATGTTGGGAGAGCAGGCAGGGATGGTTGTTAGACACTGTTGCAGTCCAATAACCTCGCACATATAAGTTAGAAGAGAGCCTAAGCATATGACAGTTTGCAATAGTAGGCTACAACAGTTTTAAATTCTTTTTCCATATGTTGTCATGTATGAAAAGACCCACGATGAACACTGTAGGCAGACTCCTTGATTACTATAAGCACATTATCTAAACAGTAGTATAGGAATGATTCTGTCCCAAGCTTTTTGATCCATATAAGTGACTGTGTAACTGTGTTCACTATAAGCGGCTTCCACTAAATTTTGAGTAATAACGTTGATTAAATGAAACACGATACAACAAGATAAAGTGATGTGTTGAAAAAACAAGAAATGTTTCTTTTTAAAAGGGGATACTTGGGTATGTAGTAATAAGGAAAAAAACAGGTCATTATAACATGAAAAGAGTCTTGTTGAAATGAGAGACTTATTAAAATTGAGTAGTAGAGTAGAATTTTTTGTTTTGTCGCCATAATTAAGCGGTTCATTTAAAATATTATTTCCAATTATCTTGTGACTGATTTATTTATTTTTTGTACTTTTTACTATTGTGGTTCGTATATAACACATTAGATAGGATTTGACTAATTTTGAATCAAAACCAAAAATTTCAGAGACATTAAAAAATTTCACCAGATGACTTGACTGATTAGCTCAACTCAGCTACAGAAAACAATCTCACCATTCCTTCTCTTAGCTTTGGTCAAAGAAAATATTTCCAAACACATGGCCCTTAATTGCACATGGTTTGACAGCCCTAAAATGGGGAATGAGGTGCTGAGAGCCATTATTATGGCCCCTCCATCATCATGTAACTGGTATGATGTTTGTCCATGTGACATCTCATTTCTCACTACCTCCAGCCTTCTGTTGCCAGAGGAGCCCAGGCCAGAGCACTACATCATCTCCTTGGCCGTCTGATTCACTCCACTCTCTCAAAACCCAGACCCAGCTCTACATTAGTGGTGTCCAACCATGTGCCATGAATGGTCAAGAGACTGTAGCTTTTGATTCCAACCAGTGGCTCCAGCAGCTGTCCCAGCCAGAGATGGAGAATTAATCAGATAAATCACCTGGAAAGGGAAAGCTGCAAACTCTTGGCCCTTTGAGGCACTTGTTTGCTCACCACTCCAAATGGTGTCCAGAAGACTCTATAATCATGTTGATATCACCAACTACACAGAACTGAAGAAGCCTCTTGGATGAGAGGTGAAACAAGATCTTCTTCGAGATCTACAACCAAGTTCAGTTGTCCTCAATTCAACTCTTCTAGGATAACCATGACCTGGATGACTGAGAATATTCACAAACACCAGCTAAACAGCTATAAAAACGGTTTCTCATTACCCCATTTGAAGACAAGAACCCCTGACACCTCAGCCAAGATGCCAATTAATGTGAGTAAACAACAACAGCAAAAAATCTGTCGCTGATGCCTTTGATTTTAGACAGTCTGCAACCCCTTTAGAGTCCGAACCAGATAAATGCTGCCAGGCCAGAGTGGCCCAGGACTACACCACCACAGACTGTTCACAACAGATGACACCATTAGGTCAGAGCAGACTGTCTTTCCATTACTCCTTCATTCCTTTCGGTCTGGTCAGTTTCAGACCAAGCTGTCTTACCAGTGAACAATCTGTCACCAGTGTAAATAAACCATCATGTTTGACGAACCACCATTAACTGAGACTTGAAGCATTAAAAGTAAAATAGTCGTCCTGGGTGCCACATCATTTATCTGATTAAAAGACACATGAAGAGAAAAAATGTGCATCCTCATATTTAGACTATAAACACAGCAAGAGTCTCCTCTTGGTGAGAGTTGATTATAATACTCTTACTCTTACGTGCATTAACTACCTTTTGTTATGATTGGCCAGTGAGCCCAGTCCCAGACTTGCACGCAGCACGATCTCATGCGCACTCTGAATGACAATCTCACAGAGATGGCTGGTAAAGACACTGACAGGGCCGGTAGAGATTTTATGAATTTTTTGATCGTCCACCAGGCCATTTGTCCCAGTGTGCCTGATGGCCAGTACACACGTTATTATGTATGACAATGCCAATCAGATTTATTTACTTATTAATCGTAAGGTGCTGGAACACCGTTCCAGATCATTCCAGCCCACTTTAACCCCTGATTGCAGTGTAGTTATTCTTAGTGTTTTGAAAGGGAAAAATATAATATTCATTCTAACATACCCTACCTAGCTGCATTGCTTACATAATTGCATAAGCAAGTGGTTAGATTTAGATTTATTGTTCAGATTTTTAAAAAGTATGTTTACCTTTTAACATTACAATAGAAAAGGCTTTCAGGATGAGTACTAACTAATGTGTCTGGAAAACGTAACACTTCCTCGGGTAACAATTTTGGGGCTGCCAGAGTGTAAACGTCCAGAAATTTAATAGAGCAGGACAAAGCTGCTAACAGTAGCCCTCACTCTTATGTAACAGACAACAGGACTGGCTCCCACACAGTGGGCTTACAGTACAGTGGATGTGCCAGTCATGAATGGGTTTATATTTCTAACATAACATAATGTAAAGTAATGTAACGTAACCCATTCAGTAGAGTGGTATGAAATACCACTGGCCGTTTTACACCGGGTTAGGTTACTACTGTGGTCAATTTAGTTAGCTGGACATGCTAATGTTTGTAGCTTTCATTAGAGTGGGCAAACACACCATTTCAAGCATTTCTTACCCTTTCTTTTTCTCATCTATGTTTTAGAGAGGGTTAAAAAAGAAACTACCATCCAAACTCTTTTTATGCAGAGTATTGCTCTCACTATAGCCCCGTGCACATCTGCACTACTTAAGTGTCCTTGAGCAATTCAAAGAATCCCTATCTGCTCCAGGGATGCTCCTCTATAGCTGGCCCTAACCTCTAATCTCCAAGAGGGGAGAGGAAAGAGAATTTCCCTGGGGATCAACAAAGTATTACATTATCATTATTATTCTGGCCAAAAAAATGAAGCAATTTGTTGGATAGAGTTTCAGATCAACAGAGATTCAAAAAATCTCCCTGTTTACCTTTAGCCAGAGATAAAGAGCATACATAGCCAGAGGGGCCACACTAAGATATTACGGTTTTAAAACTCTCCCCGATTTAGCCCTTGGAAAGGATGATAAATGAAGCTATTTCTTATAATCTACTTTTAGTTATTTTATTCTTAAGCACTGTATAGCTCTCTTGGCAGCCAAGTTTCACACAGTTTTATTGCAGACAAAAGATGTGTAAGGAATAAGTGGAACTGCAGGTAACATCCATACATTTAAGAAGTCTGTAACACGTGAAGAATTTTTCTATTTTTACACCCAAATTTAGTATCTGGTGTTATTTCTGGGCATTTGTAAGTTATTTTGCACTCAAAGTAAGGTGACCATGCTGTACACATCAAGTACGGAAACCCACCATTTCTGGAACGAAGCTGGGGCCTCTCATAATGGAAGCAACAGCCAAATGGAGTGGTGCGTAGGCTGTCCTTTAATCTGATGGAACAAGTTCAAACCCATGTGACAACAAACATTCGAGTGTCCTTGACAGGACACTGAATCCCTACCAGCTCCGGGGGGGCAGTTCAGTGGCTGACCCTGACCCTGAGAGGAAAGAAAAATTAAAAAGACTCTGGTTATTATTAGTAGTATTATAAATCATATTCCCAAAGTAGAATGCAATAAAATAGCAAAATCATTAAAGCCAATGAAAAAGTACTGCAGATAAACCAGAGTCATTAAATCAACCAGCTTTTTCCAGATATTATTACACTACATTGATTCTCCACAGTATTGTGCTTTTTGGACAGAATCTTTGGCACCAGCCTACAGTGCATTTATTTCTGCTTGTTTAGCTCATGTCAGCGTATCTCTGGATCGGATTCTGTTGCATTTACATAGTGTGGTAAAAGACAATTATTCATCCTTTTTGCTGGATCTTAAACCTTAAAAACTGGTCTGCTCAGGTAGGATCTGGCCTATTGTGTTCCCATTTTAAAACTTTTTATGAAAGACAGTATCTTCTGAATGTAAACAACAAGACCAAAAGTATTTGGACATCCTTGTCTACATTCTCTTTGTACTTTTGGTCCAGGGCTGTTTTTCATAGTTTGAGCTTGGACTTGATTGGTTTGCATTGCTAACATTCAGTGCGGATGAAGGAAGTAGCATTCTCATTATATAATGAGGCATCAAGTAATACACCTTTAATTGCACCTTTCACAAATTGGACGGCTTTCATATTAGACTTCTGTCGCCCTGCATGTCACTGTTAGCAGAGACTCCAGTCTGCATTGTAGTTCCATACACTTAACTGATAAACCTGAGAATTACACACAATTACAATCGAATAATTACAAGTTAAAAGTGAAGTTTCACTTTCACCTCTCTGGGGGTCCACATGCACAGTCCCTCTCTTGACTGCTCACATATATGCACCTTCTCTCTCTTTTTCCAGTGAGTCGCTTAATTATGTATCATTGAGTTCATTTCCATGCCTGGTGGCAACGCCAGTTCACGAAATCCGGGCAGCCTAGAACTCGCATCCAGCCGTGGTCAAGGAGTGTCGCGAAGGAGGGTCAGTGGACATAAATTGACCTATACAGATAGACCCCCGACATAATATTTTATGGCTCTACAGTCTGGAGTTCACCTCCCGTCACAGACTTGGAATTAACGTTGGTGTTTCTATTAACCATAGCTTAACCATAATTTATTTGCCATAAACATGATCTTTCCATAACCGTAACAATATGGTAATTGTCAGTATTGTAGATTTTCAGATTGGATTATTTCTCTATGGATGTGGAGTGATTTTAACATTACCTGCGCTGGTCTACAACTTTCATTGCATCCAGAGCACGTAATTATTACAGCTGCAATTACATAGTGTTTTTCGGTGGACTCGCTGGTCCTCCTGTAATTTAAATTCCATCCAGAGTTACGTTGTAGTTTTAAAGTGGCTCTCTGGGGTTTTTTCAGTGGGAAGGTGTGCTTATTCCTCTACTGTTTTATCAGGTCAGTGTGAAACTTCACTTTTGAAATGAAAACAAATTAAAGCCAGATCCGCAAAAGCTCATCAAATGGGCTATTGCTATCGCAACTAGAGGTAAGTATTGGTATTATCGTCAGACTAGTCCTACAGACTGTCCATGTAGGGCCGCCTGGTGGCCCAGGGGTTTAAGACACTGGCAACAAACTGCAATGTCCCTGGCTTGAGTAAAGCCAGGGTCCTTTGTATTGGACATAAAAAAAAAAAATGTCATTGAACTTAAGGTGAGGATTTACAGAATTGTCCAATATTGCTGTTCTGATTATTATATTATAGTATTGTATTGTAAAAATGTTTCCCAGTTTGGTGTGGAAGAGCTTAACTGACCTGCAGAGTTCTGACCTCATCACCTTTGGGATAAACTGGAAGCCAGGATTATCGCCTTACATTAATGCCTGATCTCTCTAATGCTCATGTGGCTGAATGCTAGAAAGTCCCTGCAGCCAGGTCCCAAAATCTTGTGGAAAGCCTTAAACCAGAAGAGCGGAGTCTGTTACAACAGCATACAAATGGCGGTTTGGGAATGATCACATATTGATGTCCTCGGGAGTCCAAGAATCTGCTACATTTTTTTAATTGTTTTCTAAAAGTCATTTTTGTCATCATCATTCCTTGTCCTTGTTCTAAAGAAAATGAGAAGATACTAAGAAGATTGAGGGGAATGAATTATCAAGTCCATGTTGTGATTCTGCAACAGTTTCCTGCCTAACATAAAACCCAAATCAACCATACAAACAACACATGCAGTAGCTCTCAGAGAGGCAAGGCTGCGAGGATAAGACACAGTCTCTGTTGTGTGTGGTGGAGCCACTCCAGTCCACTTCTGCATACTAGTCTAGGAGAGATAAACTAAGTCCAGGTGCGAAAGTTGAGAATTTTTACAGCTTGCATCCCATTACCAAATCCCTCACCTCTCTGCAACTCTTCCAGCTACAAAGCCCAGCGAGATAGAACAGGAGAGCTTCATTAAGCCCTCCCAAAGTGTAAAGTTAACTAACCTCATGCGGGTACACATCAGCATTCTTCTTTATCTCTCTCCCTGCCGCTCTCTCCCCTTCACCCTCTAAGGAGCTCTCTCCGGTGACTCGCTGTTCCAGAGGATGCTACCAAAATGGCGGCTCAGGGAGCACCACTATTCCCCAGACTGCCAAGATGAGATGCAGGGATCTCTCTTGTGTGCGCAGCCGAGAAGAGGAGGTGATATGCGGGAAGTTGTGTGTGTTTTTTTCCCCCCTCTTTTATATCCTAGCTTTCTCTGATCTGATCTGATGTGATATCACAAATTGGCCCCTAGCCGCTGCCCCCTGTGTACATAACAGAACTCATTAAAGAGAGGAGGGTTATTAAAAAGTGATGGCGCGAGGGAGGACTCTGACAAGGAAAACTCAGTTTAAAATTCAGTTTAATAAAAGAGATGGAAGAAGGAAAAGAAGAAGAAGCAGAAGATTCAGAAAGAAATTTGCTGTGGAAAAGGGGCTAGGCATGTGGGAGCTGTGACGAGACGCTCTGCGTTTACCATTCACTTTCACGGATGGCTTGCGCAAACACTCCAGATTCTTCTGAGGCTTTGGACATGCTCAGATATTTATTTTCTAACAGATGATAGCAGGGAATAGGAAATCTTTTCCAGTGGCTTTTGTTTCTGTGCCCTACATATGGACTTAGGCTGAGCACAGACAACACGATATGAAGGCAACAACTCAGCTGGCTGCCGAGTAAAGTGTATTCTTGAATCCCAACAATTGGCAAAAGCCCCTTGAGGTCTAGGCTAAAAATACACCACATATTATTGCTCACTTAACATAAAAGCATTTGTTAAATGACCGTATCATAATGTCTCCCCTGCTCAGGGCACTAGTTTTGTGGCGGGGGTGTGTGTAACAGCAGCGAGGGATCTCTGCTATTCTGCTTCTTCGATGTTCATCTATAATTCATTTGTTGTGCCTGGGAACACAAAATGTGAGCAAAGTATCTCTTGGAGTATTGCGAGGGGATGACGTGAAGGAGAGTGGAGTGGATGGTAAAAACCTAACGAGATGCGAGGACAAGAACGACAGGTAGAAAGAGAGGGAAGGCAAACAGGCAGTGAAGAGGTCTGGCGGGGGAGGGAGGGGAGGGAGTGATGAGAGTCTTCTTCCAGGTTGTTTGTTCTCCAGAGGCTACTGTGGATCCAGATGGACTGAGGCTGAGAGGAAACAGAATGTGCATCAATATTTACTCGCCTCCCCTCACTTTTCCCACCAAGACTGGTTAAAAAAAGCTGGGCACGCACGTAGCCATGTAGATTTAACATGTAGATTTGCTACCGGGAGATTATGCCTGATGTCGTGTAGAGTTCTTGTTTGAGGAGCGCTTTGATCACAGATGCTCGAATGAATTAGTTATATTGTAAGAGAACACAGACATATACATTTGCAGATGTGTGAAAAAGAATATAAAAAAAGAATATACATCCTCAAATGTAATAAATCATACTGTATGCAAATGTAGCTTCATGTGATCATGTGTGTGAGCAAAGGTGTGAGCCTGTATGTGTGCGCCTGCCACTTTATATCTGAGTATAAAGTGAGTGTGTGCCTCAAGGAGCTGCAGACAAAAAAGAAGCCCTTTCCCCCCCTCTGTGGACAAGTGAAATGGAGAAAAACGAGAGAGAGAGACAGAGAAAGAAAGAGAGGGAGAAGGAGGAAGGATGAGTCAGTGGTGTCTGCTGGCTTTGCTGCTCTCCAGTGACTCACTGTGCTGAGCACCCAGCAATAACTGAAGAGGCTATAACCTGTGGCCTGCAGCATCCCACCTGTATACCTCTGCAGAAACAAAACCACCTGCCACATTCAACTGCCTCCTGAGGCCTCATTTATAAACATTACATACACACACAGAGGGTGTTGGAAAGTTGTGCCCGCCACTCCCCAGGCAAATGTTAAGCTTTAGAAAAAGTAATCTGACAGCAGAATGTGGGCAGCTCTACAGAATCGATAATGCATGGAGATCACAACCACGTTTACCTGCGAGGGCAAAAATTAGATACTGGTATCCCCATTAACCTCCACCTGCCTGTGCATTTTGTACAGTAGTGCTGGAATATGTAACGTGTGGTTATTTGACTCAACACATTAATTTAAGAGTATGTAACATAAAAGTGCTACTTTCAGATGACATACTTTTATTACTGCAACATATATCCAATACACCCTTTGCATTACAGTGGTGTACTTTTGCTGTCAGTCTTTGGCTGCATTTCACTCCGACATCTGACAAGCACCTTTCCAACACAAGTGTAACCTTACAAAATCGACAATCTGACATGCACGCCCTCCTCACGCGCTGAATGTATTTAATTCTTCACACAACCGCTTCCAAGATTTTTCACATTTACAAATAAGTGCCACGTGATACATTTAGTTCGGAGTTCATTTAGAGCATGCCCCTGTCTCTGTCATCACTTCCCACTCCCTGCTGTGACAAGCTCAGAGCCAGGACCCACATACCACCTCTGTATGGGGCCGAATGGTTAAGGTGCATAATGCCTACTTTTGCGGTTTAATACCCGGCTGGGGGACCCTTAGTTAACCCTGACCTCAACGATCAAATAAAGGCAAAATACAAAAAATACAAAACAAAACCAAAAAAAACAAACAAACAAATAAAAAAAACGCTTTCTACGTTCACGTAATGATCCATTTCATGTGATTTGGGTGACTGAATATAGAAAAATACTACAACTAGATATGGACACAGGCTGGTAATCTGACTTTGATGGTGATCAACATTCAGCAGAACGTGACACAGATGGCTAATTTTTTAAAGATGTAATGCCCTTTCTTAAATAATTGCTCTACCAACTTGGTCTTTTAAACCTAGTGAGTACTTTACTGCAAATTCTTGTCTGAGTCACTGCACAGTCAAAATATCTACAGCTGGGTTACAACATCATTTTTAAATATAATATTAACACTCCCAACAGGGAAGCAGGAAAATGCAGTAAATCCAGTTTTAATGTCAAATCATTTCATTTGAAAAGTAATGCATTCTACAAATCTTACAAGAATGAATTGTAATGACCTAATTTGAGTATTACTGTGAATCACTGTGTGTGTGCTTCCCCATTGGGGGTGTTTTGCTGTTGTGGGTTTGAGAATAGTCTGCAACCATTTACAGTTTTAATGTTTTTTTTCTTACTTAAGTCAGACAGCTCATAATCTGTTTTGTTCCCCAGTGCAAGTATGGTTACAGGACATGAAGATTTATAAAAAGACAAGCGTGCTTGTGCTTAAATCCAGGAAGTCAGGGATCATGGCAAGAGGATCTTACTTTGTGATCCCTCAGCAGTTTTCAGCAGTGTGAAAGCAACGGCTGCTCCTCTCAGGCGCCCTCTGAACAGACATTGAAAGAGGGACCCCGAGGACCTGGAAGCAGAAGCAGGCTTTGACCGGGGATTGAACCTGGTCGCAGGTGCTCAACCGCAACACCAGCGGTCAGTGAGCTATTGGCCTGTTGCCAGTACAGCAACAGGCAAATAAGTACAAGTAGTGCAAATGTGCTGTGACAATTAGCAGCCGTTACCTGAGCTCACCTTTGTGTCCTCATGCGACATTCTTCCACCAAAACGGAGATCCCTCAATGTGCTTCATCCATTCATTTGTCTCAATGGTTGTTTTTACACTCTATTCTAGTGAATACTGTACATTTATCATCTCCTCAAAGGTATTTTCAGTTTCATGACTTTATATACAAGGTTGATATACAGCACAAAGCCAAGGTCAAGCCATGTATCTGATACGAGCGTGATGAATAGGAATAAACAGGGATGGGTTGGGTTACCTTTGTGTCCCCTGTAGCTGTTTGTAGCATCGCTGCTGCTGTGTCCATCTTTGTCTCATCTGTTCCAGTTCCTTTGACTTTGAATGGCGCGCCTGCTTGCAAGTCAGAGATTAGAGTTGTGTGTCTGTCTATGTCTTGATGTCTTTGTCCTGGAGGCGGAGGAGGCAGAGGGCGGCAGAGTCATGCGGACTTGAACTCTGGGAGTGTGTGTGTGTGTGTGTGCGTGCGCATGGTGTGTGAAGTGGAGACAGGGAGAGAATAGAGGCACTCGTCTGTATAATGGAGTAAGAACTCAGCCAGCTTCTAGGAGCCTTCATCTGTCTGCTGCCGCACCAAGTCACACACACGCATACATGCACACACACACTTTCTCCCGGCCTACAGACCTAACCAGACCAGCTGTAATTTGTCTTTTGGCTGTGAACTGGGCCGTCAGCGCTGGGTTACTTTTAGCTTCCGGCTCGATGGTAATCCTTCCCTTTGAAGGCCGGCCAATCCAATCCCATGGCTGACACTGCCAGAAAGGACTACACCATTGTGACCTTTATGGTGCACCAGCTAATCTTTCCTCAACAAGAGAAAGAGAGTGGAAAACTGGCAATGAGTTCAAAAAGCTTACATTCCTCCATAACTCCTTTCTCCCCATCCTCTGTTCTAGTTTTTTTCTGCATAAACACCTGAAGCCCTTTTCCCCAAAATGCACTGTCTAGTCACTTGGTTTTAGAAAAATGAAGAAAAAGTCACACGGCCCTCTTAGTCACTTGACATTTAGCAAATCCTCATGTTTCTGCCCCTGGCTTTGTGTTCTGGACGTGTAGAGGTGGCGTGTGCGCTGTTCCTGTCCCTGGCAGCATGTGGCACATTTACGAACGTGACATCATTTAAGGCTTTTTCACAGTTGGTTCAAATCACTTATCTCAGTGGTACACAGGAAATGGACGGAGAACTTGTTGAAAGGTGGCTTTCGCAGTTTCAACCCCCCGATTCACTTAGTTTGTAGTCTGATCAGGTTATTTTTTAGGTGTACATTACAGATGGATGACCAGTTATAAAAATGATGAGCATAAGTGTATGAATACAGTCGCATCACAAGGCAACTTGCAAATTTATGATGCAAGTTGCACAGAAGAGGCAAAGAAAGTCATTCCATATGGACCTCTGTGAAACGTATAATAGATGGACAAACACCACACAGTCTTAAGAGTTAGTAGCCTTACATTAGCAGCAACAACTGGGATGTAAACAAGGTCCAGTGTATTTCCCCCCTTTAACAAACTTGACATGTTGGTGGAATTTCAGTGAAAGTCTTTAAATTTCCATGACTGAAGTTGCAGGTGATGATGAAAAATCCGTGGTGTGTGCTGTTTGTTGATTGCTGCTGATTGTTGATTGGCTGTACACGTAGACTGCTACAATAACAACAGCAGTGAACTTCCTCGCCAGATAGTCCCACTAGACAGCGATGATTCCCTTTCATTTCTGTTGCGAGTTCCATCCAGCTTGACGGCCGTGTCCAGAATGTTGCTGCGTAGCCATGTTTCAGTGGAACAAAGACACAGCAGTTCTTCTACATAAAAGGTGCTTTGTGTTTTAAAGACATGTAAAACGACCTTTAGCCTTACTCCCTTCATTCCTCGCAGCGACACCTCCTGGACCATTGTATATCCCCATTTTACCCTGTGGTTCATCCCCTTATGCTCAACTCTTCTCATCTGTCCTTCCTTACCCTCATGTATCCCACCACTTTGACTGCTATTTCAATAAACTAACTGGCATCATCATGTAGCCCAAGTCCTACCACTTTTGGTCTTCCTGGATCCATATTCTTCATTTATGTTTATAGATGATTATCTGAACTGAGTAAGGATAGAGGGTATTTATACGATATAAGATATATAATTATATATAGAGAGAGAGAGACCTGCAATTTTCCACAGACAATATAATGATCAAAATCATAGTAGCCAATGCACAAATGACTTGTATTATCCTTCCAAGGTGAAATTGACCTGAGATACATTGCTATCTATGCTAGCTACACGTGAGTCCCACCAGACAGCGCCTTGTTCAGATAATAAGATAATGTGTTGGGCCAAACCATGTCTCAAGAACAGCTTCAGTGCACCTTTCTATAGATTCTATGAGTCTGGGGAAGTCTGCTCAAGGGATGAAACACAAGGGATGGAATGCCATTCTTCCAAAAGATATTCCCTCATTTGGTTTCCTGATGGCAGTGGTCTTCTAATTTGTAACTCCACTGCATATACTATATACTTTAGGTTCTTTCTGTGGTGTCCATTGTTAAGACACAATCTATTTACAGTAATCGCAATGTCCATGGTTACAGCAGGGGACATAGGTTGCATGTCATTCCCTTGAATCCTGTCCAGCTCTACTGTTACCATCAATAAATAGCTACGATACTAAAAAATAACCTTAAAAGAAGCTCCTTATGCACTGCTGGAAATGACTTTAATTAATGCATCAATCAAAAGCAACAAAATAACAATTTACGCCCAAACAAACAGGCTGGAAAATGTCTATTTGTGGCTGAAGTATCAATAAAGAAGAGCTGAAAAATGCCCTCACACCCAGTGGCATTTAATTTTGTTTTTATTTTGGTATGTCAGACCCCTGCTATCGCTTCATCTCTTTTGTTCCTGCCAGACCAGGCCAAAAGGGGGTGTGGTCTCAACATGAGCTCGCAACAGCAGGCTACCTCCAATCTCCCGCCATTTTCCAGCATGGTACCAATCAACACTTTACTCCCACCCCACCAAGAAGCAACCGACTCTGAAGGAGACAGAAGGGGACTTGGTGTGACGGAGATATGAAGTGCGTGAAGGAGAGAAAGAGAGAGAAGAAGGGGGAAAGACAGAAATAGAGGCAGCGATTGAGAGAAAGCAGCTCCTTCTTGAGCATCCTAAATTTACCCCAGTGCCGAGACTCCCCGTCGTCTTCAAATCTTGCTCTTGCTTTTCAAAAGATCTGTGCCTCTGCAGAGCCTTGACACACATACACACAGACACATAAACAAACACGAACACATACACATACACTGAAGGGTACAGTAAAATCTTTGATATCACTGCTGCTTCCTAAACAGCCACCAAGATTAGATTCAAATTTAAATTTATGTATGAATTTCAAGGATGACTCCAGTCTAAAATTGCTCCAGCTCTTAATAAGTTTTAATATAAATATTAAAAGAATATAAAAGAATCAAATTAAACCCCTGTGGATATTTATCTTTTTTTGTCAAATAATAGTTTCTGTACTTTCATATATTTCTCCAATTTATCATACTGTGTCCTTGCTGCCTAACACCTCTTCTCACAAGAGTACTATTGATCCAAACCACTGCAGTGATAAATGCCATCTTTTAACCAAAGATCAAATTTTACAAATGATAGTATAAAAGCTATGTCGATCTGGCCTTCACATGCAATTCAGGTGCAGAAAAGAAAAAAACATTTTAATTAGTTTTGTATGTCATGTATTCACACAATAGGATAGAAGTTTGAATATGTATCTAGTACACAGCTCATGATCTGACACAAAAACCATTCAAACTAATTTGTAATGTTTTACAATAAAATGCGATTTAATAAAGCTTTGATGCAGTTTGGTTCAGGTGCAATTACTCTTTTATTGGAAAAGTTCAATATTTTGGTTTCTCATTTCAGCGCGTTAATTATGAAGCTAAAGTCCGGAGACTGTTAGCTCTGTTCAGCATAACATTGGAAGTAGCTAGCAAACAGCTAGCCTAACTCTACCCAAAGGCTAAAACATCTGCCTACCAGCACCTCTAAAGCTCATTAATACCCTTTATACCCCCAAATTTGATCATGTATGCTGGTTTCTTTTCATGCTGGTAAACCTGCTGAAAAAAGGCGATTGACCCCTTTCCCATTGCCAGTAGACAATATTTTTTCCGGCGTGTCACGTTCGACATCAGAAATGCGCTGGAAAACAGGGTTAGTAAACAGTATTAGAGCAGCGTGGAGGCCAGTGACTATGTTATGCCGTTTACTTCTTTATATCGTTTATTTCAGTCTCTTCAATGCCAATCTTGCATCTTGCAGGTTGCATACAAAGAACAAACTTGCCTGGCACGTTGTTCCCATCGATAGTAAAAGACAATAACCGTTCCTGGCTATTTACGCACCAACATCAGGATCTTCGATGCGAGTCATAGCATTGCGCCAGAAAAGGGACGAAAATTAGCGTGTCCACCCAGGTGTCGTGTTTCCATCATTGCCGATCATAGCTGAGGCCGATAATACCCGTGACTACTGCAGAGTCATCCTAAAGGCTAGCTGTTTCCCCCTGCTTCCAGTCTTTATGCTAAGCTGAGATAGCCGTCACCTGGTAGTAGTTTCATATTTACTGTAATTTATCGAGCAATCTTCTCTTGGCAAGAAAGCAATTACTGTAAGTGAATTTGTCAACATTTCAAACTTTTCCTTTAATAATAAAACTGTGAATTAAAACACATTTCCTAAATTTTTATTTAAAACAAAATTAGGGTAAAAAGAAGTGCTCTATAATGGCAAGTGCTGAGTTTTTTTTTAAAAGTGGGAAAGAAATATTTAAGATAAAAATGAAAGAAAAATAAGCAGCATTCCTGAGACAGAGAAAGGCGAGGAGACAGAGAGGTAACAAGTAAGTGAAAAAGACAGTGTGGAAAAAATAGACTTGCTGAAATAGAGTTAAGTGAAAATGTAGACAACAAAAAGGAGTGAAACAGAGAGACAGTGATATTGGATCAGGAAAATATTGAGCAAGAGCAACAGCAGAGGGGTGAGGAAGAGATCAACAGAGTGAGCGGAGGGAAAGCGTAATGACAATAGATATATTCACAGTCTCGCTCCCACTCTCTCTAGCTGCGGTCGCCCGCCTGCGAGCGCCAGCAGTAGCGGTGGTGGTGGAGGGGCCAGCGCGGGGGGCCCCGGGACACAGACATTTGGTCATTTCACAGAGCGCTGCAGCCCACCAAAACAATGTTGAAGCAATCAGAGCTAATTGCGCCCTAATGGCTCCCTCTCCACTTTCCTTCTCTAGTTGGCTGGAGCGCCATCTGCGCACACACACACACACACACACACACACACTTGAATGCATCCCACGTGCACAAACGGCTCCCGTTCTCACAACACAAGCATCCACACGCTCTCAAAATAACATACAGGTCCAGAAACTGGGAGAATAACATAATTTATTTCAGCCAAGTAGAAGATGAGAGATTTTCAGTTTATACTGCCAGCGTAACCTTTAGCATGTTTGCATTGATTTTTGCCTTCAGAGCAGAGCGGTCAAAATAACTGTATAATCATTTGTTGCAATATTGGATCCAGCTTAACAGGAGGAATGTTTTCGTGACTCAAAGCCTGAGACAAGCCTGTTATTGCAGCTGCTGATGGATCTGCCTATCACACACTCTATTTTGCCTCACCTCTCTCCCACCTGGCATGTGAAACCGTGAAGGCGTTTCATTCTCAGGAAGAGCTTGTCATTGCTGTCATCTCTGCGGCTCCTTTCCCATGCGTAAGGTGTCTTCCCTGCAGTTCTTTGTTATCACCTAGCAGGAAATCTTTTTGGGCTGTGCTGTGTGGAAACCATCACCGCGGGCTAAAGGTGAAATGGGTACAAGCGGGGAAAGTGCTTTAAGTGCAGCGGTTGCCATGGAAACCACCTTTACCCAGGTTCTCCTCATACGCTCACCTTCCAGGATTTGAACGGCTTGCTCGCTAAATTGACAGATTTGGAAACACACACAAAGTCATGCGCGCACACAGACAGTCTTGAAAAATGATTAAATCCGTTGCCCACCTGCTTTTTGCACTCTGGCAACCGGTTCTTCTCTGCTTCCTGTTTACTGAGACGTCGTCCATGATACCATCTGTCTGTTTTTCCTGCTTGCCGTGAAAAGATAATTTGCTCAGAACAGGTAGAGCACCTCTCTTTTGCATAACTTTTGCACACAAAAACGGAGGGCTTTGTTTTTGCTCGGCAACATACACCATTTCGCACACGGTGAGCAAACTTTCCATGGCTGCAACTCTGTCCACACAATGAGGCTTTTCTCCTGTTTGACTGTGTTAGTGTGTGCACCCGCATGTATACCAGTAAATATATGTGCTTGTTTGTGTGTCTGTGCATATGCAGGTGCATTTATGTGTGTCTAATCCTAGATGCGTGTGTGTAAACAGTAGTGTATTAAGGGTAATGACACTTCCTTGAAGAAAGCCCAAGGCAGAAGAATTTAGAGAGATTTTAGACTTTTGTGTGATTCATGCATTCATGTATTACAGTAGCTGTACTGGGTGTAGGTCTCTCTTTTCAAACACCCGCATTTGTGTTTATTCCCACCAACACCAACACTCCGGCTGGATCCTAACACCACCTAATCACATTTGTCTGAGCTGATGCAAAGACATGCAAGATAACTGAATTTATAACACTTCAACAGTCAGCCCAGTAAAACAAAGTGTCCAGATGCAAGTCCTGTCAGAGCGCTGCTAGCATACCCAGCTTTAAAGCCTTTCACATCCCATATGGCAGACACCGAAAATAGCCTTTTTAATTTCCATCTTTCCTAACTATTTGAATAGCATCTCATATCTAACTTTGAGCATCTGTCAGGACTTGTTTTTACATGTTGTTGGAAGGATGCAGTGAAGTGGGCTCACGGTAGTCAAACCGTATTTTGTTTGTAGTCTAAAATAAGTTAATTGATATTAAGTGAGTTGTTTACTCACCCTTTTTTTACATTCTGCATCACTGGTTGCATCGTATTACTCTCAATTTCAGTTTAACATTTCACAGGAAGCAGTGAGTAATGCTACTCAGAGTGTGTTTTAGCACAGCACGGCTGAATGGAGCTTTATATTTGGTTCAGTATGCTGAATTGTGGTGAACATTAGGACTGAGCCCCTATGTCTTTGACCATGTATGTGTGTGCAGCAGGCTGTACTTTAACATGCCTCGGTGTTCTGCACCTCATCCCTGAGTGTGACAGGAGCAGATGTTAAACCCAGCGCCGGCCGCGGGGCTTAGAGCAAAACTCCCATCAAACAAAACTATTTCCCCCTCTGGACGGTGGCTCTGCAGGCCAGTTCAGCTCTTTATCCAGCCTTCATTCTCTTTGTTCATCATAAATCCTCTGCTGATGCCAGGGAAAAGAAAAAAAAAAAACAGGCAAATGTCAACCCCCAAACTGGGACAAAAAGTTCTACTTGTACTTTTGCTACATAGTCAATTGCTGATATTTTTTTTTCCACGGGGTACTGATGTCATCGCCTTCTGGCTGATTGGGCTACCATCGCATCTAGGTTTTTATTTGGTTTTTGATGGGCATGTGCCGAGGGTGATGGGTAAATTCAGCAGCTAGGATTAGCGAAGGCCAGACAGGTGTGTTTTATAAGCGAATTAGAGAGACTGTGTGAGAGAGAAAAGGCTGTTTTCGTTTGAGTGCGGCTGCTTGTGTTACCCAAGCGCGTCCGATACAAATTCTCCCTAATCTGTTCCTGAGAAGCGCACCTTGCACTTTTCACTCTCCTAACCTCATCATTGTACAGCCACTGTAACCCCTGCGAGCCAGTTTCAGGGGAACAGCGGGCCGGGGTTTTGAACTGGCAACCCGGTGGCCGCTGGCTGAGAGCATTACTCTCAGCGGCATGCAGGTCCAGACCTCGTGGCAGAGCGTTCTGATGGAGAGCAAACACATGTAACCAGCGGGAGTCGGCCCATTTGTCTCTGTCTCGGAGAGTGGAACGCACGTGCACACACACACGCACTCATGCACACGGTTCCGCAGGAAAGTGAGACATGAGCCTGTGTTGGCAGAGACAAACGAACTGCACGGTGAGGGAAAGCCAGTTAGAAGATGAAGTGACCGATAGATCAGACAACTGAGACTCTCCCTTTCTCACTCACCGTCTCCCCCTCTTTCTGCTTTCTCTCTCTACCTTCCCTTGCTAGTAGGAGCTAGGTTAATATCTTGGGTATACCTTAAAGGTAAGTTTAGTCAAATTACAAAAGACATATTTTTGCCTCTTCTCTCTAGAGGTATATAGCCATGCGTTTTTGTTTTCATTCGCTCAGGTTTGGTGATATAGGTCATTTCCACAGCAGACATGTTGATTTATCATAGCAGAAGAAGCAGGTGTTACTGTCAGCAACTATTAGTATTACTTAACATTAATGATGGCTTTTTTATCTATCAGGGTCCCAGTAACCCGGTTCCTCTGTTGAGCTGCTGACAGTTACCTGCAATGGTGTAAGGCTTATGGGTAATGATGTTAAAGGCAACTAAAAACAGAAATACTTAATAAACAATGATATTAGACAATTTTCTGATGGAGTGAACCACATAGAAGCGTACATAATGGATCACCCTACTGATCTGAGTTGTTTCGTTCAGTTGAGTCTATGTACTTTTTTTGCTCACTTTTCTCAAAACTAAGGGATTGCGTCTTCATTCCGATACCTTTCAGTATGTAGAACAGTAAGTGAATGCATCCCCTTTCATTCTCACCGTTGAGTACATTTAGTTGAATACAAAAGGTACAAATTAGAGAATCAAATAAGTATCAAATTCAGAAAGCTTGATTGTTGGAATTTGGGAACCCCAGCCTAGTTCCAGAAATCAACCAAAGCAGGCCCAGAATCTGACAGTGAACTGTTTAAGCTGCTGAATGTTTCATCCACTTCCTACAAAGTGTAAACGTTAGCGTCTGCTTGGCATTAGCAATGCACCCAACAGTGTAGGTTTACGCCTGATGACAATCTACACAATAAACTGTGATCAGTTTTCTTAGGGCTACTTCTGTGGTAGAATGTAGTTCCAATGTCATTTTGCAGTGCTGTGAGCGCCAAAAACCAAGTTCCATTCACCTCCATTGGTGATTTCTCAAAACCTGAAAAAAATCAAAATCAAACCATCTGTATGGATATACACCAGTAGAAGTAAGAGAGAAAATATGTTTTGGGTCAGATGTGAGAAATGTTTAATAAAAGTCAGAAAAAGATAATCACTCCAACATGACTACATATTCTCTCGTTTTCTCCCTTCCCATTCTTTCTGTCACTCTCACTTATTCCTTATGGTGATAAGAAAAATAGGTGTGTGCATGTGTGTGACAGAGAGGGAGAAGGCGAAAGAAAGCCAGACAAAAAGAGAGAGGGACAGATTGTGCATGTGCGAGGAAGAGTCAGCGGCGGGTTTCACCTAAAGCAGGATTCATTACCATGCATCTGTCAGAGCACCGACGGAGGTCTTGTTGCCAATGGCAATGTGGAAGGGAGTTAAAGAGCATCAGCATCTTTCTCGCGCTCCCCCCACTCCCCCTCTCTCGCTGCCTGTCGCTGCTGTCTCTCCTGCTCTCTCGCTCTCTGAGCGAGAGCAGTTAAACACATCAGCATGTCTGTCATCGCTCTGGGCTCGCCGTCTGCAGATGCCGAACACAGCGCAGACAAGAAAAGTCCATTATCGCTTCCCTCAATGTGTCTATTTATCTTTCTCACCATCTTGCCCTGTCACGTGCAAACCCAACCACCTACCTCGCCCTGCCTGCAACCCCACACACATACAAACACACACACACACCTGCCAACTAGGACTGTCACAGGCAAAACATTGGATCACTTATCTTTCTGTCTCTCTGCGAAAGCTGCTGAGCATCCCACTTTTCCAAAGGAGTGTGTATGTAAACATACTGTGTGTGTGTGTGTGTGTGTGTGTGTGTGTGTGTGTGTGTGTGTGTGTGTGTGTGTGTGTGTGTGTGGTTGCTGGGGAGCTTTCTCATATGTCTGTTGAAAGTGACCGAATAATGCTCCCCCTTCCACCAGCAATTGTCATCCATGTGTTCTTTCCACAGGACATTTAACCCCACACTGCCCCAGTGGGGACACTCAGAGACCGACAGCTGAGTCAGAAGGTACTGCTTAAAAGTTGAGTTGAGTTTCCCAGGACAGATGTAAAGGCTAAGAAAAAATTTACAATGGTCCTAAAAGATTAGTTTTATATTTTTGCTTTATTTATGAGAGCAAATTATTGATATTCATCTCATGTTTGTTTGGTAAGTATGAAGCTAAATTCCAAATGTGTTTACCCTGTTTGAGTCCTTTTTACAAAATAAAAAATTTAATTTAGCAGCAGCCACGTGTTGGAGTTGTTTCTTGATGAGTTTAGCTATCCGTAAAGTTCTATACAGAACCTCCATCTATAGCATGTCAACTCCTACATTAAATCCTCACTTTGTCATTTTTCATTTGTGTTTATGGACAGTTCAAACACAAAATACATGTTAATTAGCTACAGAAATGGTAGTAGGTGTATTTTTTTCTCTTGCAAAGCAAGCTGTTTCCTCCTGCCCTGGATTGTATACACAAAAAGTGATGAAACGAATCCAGGATCATTTTAGAGAACTTGAATAGTGTTGATAATTCTTATTTTTATTATTTTAGAAAAACAGTAGGGTATTGATGGTTTTTCATTGCCTAATCTTATGTAGGTGTTATTTTATGCAACTGCGATACCCTCACAAACTAAGCTAGCTGAGCTGTAAATGAGCAGCTCATTTTTGCTATATGTTTTTGAATATGTTCCAGCCTTCAGATATCACGAAAAAAAATTGCAGCTTTGAACTCTTAAGACAGAATATCTTTGAAAAGGGCAGCTCAGATCGATTTCAGTACTCAAAAGTTCTTCCCTAGACAGCTTGGACTTCTATCTATCAACCTGCATTGGAGCAAAACACCCACATGCTGCGACCCTCATTTTAACTACAAAAACTCCCTTTAATGGCAGAGCCATCCCTATTTTAGCTGCTGTCATCTCTTCAAACACACACCTCTGCCTCCCTTCAAGCACTTTGTAGCGTTGAGGAGGAAGCAGCATGTGTCTAAGTGGAATAGTTGACTGGTCAGGCAGGACGAGGTGTCGGGGAAAAGGCTTATCCTATCAAGTAGAACCTCCATCAGCGCTGCAGAGACCTCTCGGCTTTCAAGCCTCTAGCACGCTGACAGAAAGCTATAAGGAGCTCTTTTAAAGTGCCGGCTATCTTCTGAGGCTGAGACGGAGGGAGACTTGCATACACACAAGCGCAGTCTGTCATGAGTCCAAATGTACAGTGATGCTAAAGTGAGGCAGATGCAGCTGAGCTGTTGTAGGAGGGAGGTGGAGAGAGGTGAGATTGGAAGTCTTGCAGCAGGAGGAAGTCGAAAACTAACAGAAACAAAAAACCAGAGGGTTATTTTTGTGCATTTTTCAGAAACAAAGCAACAGGGGGAGAGATAAAGCTAATATCTCCCACTGGCGGCATTTACAATGAGAGGACACTGCGCTGAATGAATTATCTGAAACAGATCGGATGCGTGTGAGTAGATATCTCAGGGACAGTTGAGGTTAGGGTTAAAAGATTTCTCACCTGCTACGTCGCTGTTTTGGCTTTGTTCAAAGCAGATGAGGCCTTGCTAGATTATCAAGACACAGTTTCTTTGGTGGAGTACTTTACTCTTTGGCTTCATGGCTTTTTTTAAAAACCCCTGAAAGCGCTGACTCTTCTCCAGTGAATATCTGTGCCGAAATACACCCCGAAGGAAGCACCGCTGTGTTGTCTCTGCAATCGTGGCAAACGACATACCCCATGTTGTGTTCCTCAACCAACATTTACCCCCATATTTATCTACATCGCCAGAACCAGCTGCAGACCGCTGATTGGTTTTTCCTGAGTAATGAGCACAATCGACAGAAAGTACAATTTAATTAGGAGCTGCGAACGGCAACGCTGAGATGGAAGATACTGGAATAGGACGGGGTTGGAGATTAATGGAACAACGCCTTCCCAGTGTTCCATCATTGCAATCTGATTTATTAATTACCCATGGCGTTGGGGTTTTTATCTCGCTCGTCATGCAAATTGGCAGAAGAGACACACTCACGCACACACACACATAAAGGAAGGCAACACTTGATATCATGGGGCGGCTTGTCTTTCTTTCCTCTGTGGGATGTCGAGCTGTGTGACTCATGGCAGGGTTATTTGAATGATCACTTGAAAGACGGTATGATTGACAGTTTAAAGTCAAAACACACAGGCGCCACCAAAAATGACAGACCTCATATACACCCATGACTGGATTGTTTTTAGGTGGAGAGGTCAAGGTAGGTCGTGTGATTTGATGCAGCCTGTTTTCAGCCTTTATGGCAGGTCGTGACATCACAGCCATGGGACAGTCGGAGGGATATAAAAAAATAAAATCCCACTTTAATATCCAGATGCTGGGTGCCTCTGGCAGGGATTAGGACCAGATTACGCTTGAGTGCTCTGCACGTCCTCTGTGGTGTACTGTATATCCAAAAACACAATTACTCAGACAGACAGGGACACAGAAAGTACAAAATGGCAAACAGACGGATACTGTACAACAGAGTATTAACATCGAGGAAGATGGACTTTCAGGTTCATTTTTCTTGTAGCTTTCTGTCATTTACGGTGCTCAAAGCTGTGCAGTGTTAAAGAGAGGCAGGCCTACAGAAGCTTTATAAACACTCACACATACATTATGGCCTTGTACGTCCTCTTGCAAATTCATGCTGTGTAACCACTGAGTACTTATACTATGTATGTGGCAGTTTCAGCCTTTCCTAGTGCTAGAATACTACAGCTGCCTCCGCAAACAAGTCTCCAACACACCCACCAGATAGTTTCCTTAAACCTTCTTTGTGTTTGTTTCCAATAATGTCTGCTGTTAGCAAAGTTGGCCGACACCAGTTGGACGGATTTTGAATGCCTGGTTTTTTGTTTTTTGTTTTTTCAAAGAAGTGACACCTTGAAGAGTCAGTGAGATTTTGGTGAGATTTTATTTTGCTGCTAAATTGTGCGGGAACCAGAAGAGAAACTGTGTAGCATATACTGAGAATGAATCACCAAGGAGGCACCCACCAATACTCGTGTCTGGCTAGTTGTACAGATTGCATTGTTTGCACTTTCATAAAGCAAGCACCAAACCTTTATGCATTCTTTTCAGCCGCAATTACATCACTGCAGATGCGTGAGCTGCTACGTGCTCGTGCTATCGGCAACATCTGCAATGTTGGAAACCAGTTTGTCAACTGACTCTGTGTGCGAGGAAAGCAAGTCCATGCAACCATTGGTTTACTTTATTTTTACGGGGACACACAACAGACACAAAATGATTTTTAAAAAACTGTATTAATTAATATGAAAAACATATAACTAATATTAGACAGTAATTTTTTTAATTGAATTTAAATTAAGAAATGATTACATATATTTCACTCGTGTTTTTTCTGGCTGACTCTCTCAAAATCGTAATTATGAAATGTAAATTTTATCTATTTTTTGATAGAGCCCCGTATATTAGTGTATGAGGCTCCAACGGACACTGTCAGTCCTGGTAATTTGATTGGTTGTAGGCTATACAGAATGATGTTTTTCAGTCAGTAGCGCACCACAGAAGTCAACAGTGTCGCTTCCAGCAATACCAGCCAGTCATTCATTCATTTACACACAAAAAAGGTTTTATCCTGTCTTTAAAAATGAAAATAATAGACAATGGCTGCACTACTGTGCAAGAAATCAAGTCATGGCAACAGCATTGGTAATAAATGTACTGTAAATGTTAACTGGTGTGTGTACATGCAAACACATAAGTGCTCGCAAATACAAACCATTGTGCATTCCAACTATCATAGATTTTGCTGTAACACACACTCCTTCCTTTCCCAAAAACACCCTCTTTACTCCCGTCTCTCTCCCTCTCCCCCTGCCTCCACTTTGATGCAAAAGACCTTGATGTCTCTTTGAGGGTTTGCCACGGCACATTTCCACAGCAAATCTAGCGTGTTATGCTTGTGCCAGCATTGCCATGTCATCATCATTCATCGAGATGACTCACAAAGCAAGGCCGAAACACAAATGTCTCCATGCCATCGAACCCCTCCTGGACGAGAGAAAACATGTCTTTATATTACAAGAAGAAAGGCAATGCATTCACACTGATTGGCCTCCGATACCTTCCGAGTGAGTCCATTTTGATGATCCAGCTTTGAGCAGGTGTATCAAAAGGTAGCCTTGTGGTTTGCATATGAGGGAAAATTTGTTTTATAGATTGTGGAAAATGAATTGTTGTCTTCAATTACTTTCGTTCCTGTGTGTCTTCCTGTGTATTCCACATGCTGGTCCCCCCTGGTTGAATCATGCAAAATAAAAGAGAGAATCGTGTCAAATCACGCACAACGTCATGCAATATGTTCCGTAGTTTCTCTAAGTGAAAAAAAAAAAAAAAAAAAACATCTTAAATCTCAGTCAGTACTCCTTCATATCCCCCTGAGGTGATGAAAATTCACAACCAGCTTGCACAAAATCAATGATCACTTGAGTTCACGGTACAAAAAGAGGCGGAACTCATATTTACAGTGATCAAACAGGGTGGCAAACCAGTCCCTGAGGCATGCCATCTTCAACCCACTCATACAAAACTACCACACATTCTCACACATATACAAATATATACACATACACAGGCTCTAAACCCCTGCAAGCCAGCTAAAGCAACATTTGATTTGAGGTGATGGCATTGGAGAAACGCGAACTTGTAATCCTATAAGGGTGACTCCAGCGCGTTTGAAATGGGTCCCAGTGGCAGTGCGGTACTGGCTCGGGGGCAATGGTAAATGAATCTGTCTGCAGTCTCACAGCCAAATGAACATGGGGAGCTAAGTAAGAGAGCGGTGGGTGCAGCAGTTCATTTATGAAATGTATTAGGATTTATGAGGCAATGGAGTGTAAAGGTGCTTTATTACTCTTCCGCTGCCGTCAGTCCACCAAGATGGAAAGCAGAAATGACACTCTAAATGTTTCAACTCCTGTTTTCCTTCCTCCTCTCTAATGGGAGGGAACTGGCATAATGACTAAAATTCTGGAATCAATTTTGAAAACTCATATTATTTATTTATTTCAATTTTCTTACTTTTATTCAGGGAAGATACTGTACAGTGCATTCAGAAAGTATTCAGACCCCTTTTTATTTTCTTCAGATTTTTGTTATGTTGCAGTCTTTTTAGTTCATTTTTTCCCTCATCAATCTACACTCAATACCCCATGAAGACAAAGCAAAAACAGAATTTAAGAAATGTTTGCAAATATATTAAAAAGGAAAAACTGAATATCACATTGACATAACTATTCAGACCCCTTTGCTATGAAACCTGAAATTTAGCTCAGACGCCTCCCATTTCGCTTGATCATCTTTGAGATGTTTCTACACATTGATCGGCGTCCACCCGTGGTAAAGTCAATGGACATGAAAGGAACACAACTGTCTATATAAGGTCTCAAAGCTGACAATGCATATCAGAGCAAAAACCAAGCCACGAGTTCGAAGGAACTGCCCGCAGAGCTCAGAGACAGTCAGTTCTAAGCATAATGTCTTGATGAAACCAGGCACCTGCCCAGTACCATCCCAGCGTTGAAGCATGGTGGTGGCAGCATAATGCTGTGGGGGTGTTTTTCAGCAGCAGCGACAGGGAGACTGGTCAGGGTTGAGGGAAAGCTGAACGGAGCAAAGTACAGAGATGCCCTTATATAAACCATGGTCCAGAGCGCTCAGGACCCCAGACTGGGCCAAAGTTTCACCTTCCAACAGGACTTTAACCCTAAGCAAAGCCAAGACAACGCAGAAGTTGGACAACTCTGTGAAGTCATGCCAGAGCCCTGACTTGAACCCAATCGAACATCTTTGGAGAGACCAGAAAATAGCTTTCCGCCAATGGTCCCCATCCAACCTGACAGAGCTTGAGAGGATCTGCAGAGAAGAATGGCAGAAAATTCCCAAATCCAGGTGTGGAAAGCTTGTCACGTTAGACCCAAGAAGACTTGAGGCTGTAATCGCTGCCAAGGGGGGAACGAGGGAGGAAAGAGAACATAGCACAATACAGATACCACATAAAACTGTATAATAATAATGAGACTAATAATAAAACTTATAATATAATAATAGGGCTATTGATAATAATAAGAACAAATATAATAATAATTATTATAATTATAATAATTGAAGCAGTGGGTGTTGAGCAGGATCATGGGGGCAGTAGGTGGTTTGCAGTCAAAGATCCAGACTCTGCAGCACCCAAATGAATTTAAACGATTAAATGTGAAGAAAGTGAAGGGGTCTGAATACTTTCTAAATGGACTGTATATGTCTGTGCTTTCTGTGCAGCTAACATTTGTGCTATGTTGCCTTTGGAAATGGTACCCATATTGTCTTCAGGTCACTCAGTCCAACAACATGCCACTTGCTGCCATATTTGTAGAGATGTCTTCCAATATATACCGTATGTCTATAAGCCACTATTAACATGCTTCACTGTGACTCCTGGTCAAACCAATCCTGAAAGCCGACCAGGTGTGGAAAGAGAGAAAATGGTGCTGATCTCCACAAGCCATGTCAAGCAGAAGGAATAAGATGATCCTTTGTGTGCGTGTGTGTGTGTGTGTGTGTGTGTGTGTGTGTGTGTGTGTGTGTGTGTGTGTGTGTGTGTGTGTGTGTGTGTGTGTGTGTGTGTGTGGGTGTGTGTGTCTGTGTGCGTGTGCGTGCCATGGGACTGAAATGTGAAGAGCGGTTTTGCTGGTTCAGTGCATCCTGGTTGAGATCAAAATGATCTCAAACTTGTGTGAATGAGGTCTCCAAGGAGGGTAATGAAGAAAAAGGCCAGCTTGGTGGTTTGTGGTAGATTGTGTGTGTGTGTGTGCGTAGATATACCATATGGATCTAAACAGGATGTCAACTCTCTCCACTACTGTCTATGAATCTCACCAGTGTATTTTGGTAATCAGTTTCCTGACTAATGACTAAATTTGAGCTGAAATTTGCATCACATTTGGTGGGTTTTTGTGATAAACTGTGGTAAAATTTGGATTTTAGTGGGAGGCGATTCAGTAACTTGAAGTAAGTTCTGCCTCAGTAGATAAATTCAGGGGCAATGAAGTCCCACAAGAAATTACATATCTGCAAAGAAGCTGGGTTGTTGAGGTGGAGGTTTCAGTTTATTTGACCTGGGCCAATATTTATCAAACTGTAAAAATCCATCACTTTTATTTTTATTGGCAAACTTTACAGAAAGAGTTGTTCATTAAATTTCTTAAAATTTCTAAAAAAAAATACTATATAAAAATAAATTTAAAAGAACTCCACAGTTGCGCACTCACCTTCAGACTGTACAAAATATCATTGGCCATAATGAATCATACATTAGCTTAAGCACTATATATAGTTGAGGACAGAGTAGTTTTGGATTACTATTTGCATTCAATTTAAACCTTTGATTGACACCTCAGGGGTGCAAACAACACAATTAAAGTTGGTATTAATTTTGTTTGCAAACATAAAATGAACCTTTGAAGTTTGCATTCTTAAAGTTTTAGGCTACTAGCAGAGCTATGGATCGATGTTTTATGAGTGGGTTTTGCACATGTTTCATGAGGAGGGAGATGCATTTAACACATTTGTTTGGCCTCACAGTGTGTTTTGGTGAGTAACACTGCATGTAAACAGAAACTTCAAGTGTAATTCTAAGACGTTTGATAAACCTGGGCTGGGGGCTCCAGATTAATTTCTACATGAAACTGACAAGACTGAAAAAAACACCCAGGGGGTATTTGACCATGTATTTGCAGATACATCGCACACAAATCGCCACAAATTTGGCAAAATAAAAAGGCAATCAAGTAAATAGATATTGATTTACAAACGTTTGAAAAAAAAAAATGCTAGGATTTAATTTGCCCTGATATTGCACTTGTGAAGACCTGAAAGACTCCATACAGCATGTACTCCTTATGTTGCTTGTGGAATGAGTGAGGCGGCGTGAAGGCCATGATGACCATGTATGTGTGTGTTAGTGTACGTTTACTTCAACATTTCCTACGCCTCCCATGGTGCCTGGTCTCTTGACTTCCCTCCCAGTAGGGAACATTTCATTAGCACCCAGTGAGAGGAGCAGGGAGGAAGGAATAGTACCTGACCCAACACTCACACCCTGAAGATGCTTCCAGGACAAACATGAAGTCTGCTTCACTGTTGTTCTTCTCTTGCACACCAGCAGCTGCAAATGTAATGATTGGAGGTGACTATACTGTGTTGTTTAAGCGACAACTTACTATCCTCACGCCCTGACACATTTGATCATATAATGACACGTAATTATGTGACCACCTAATGCTGGGTTTCTCCGAGGTCAGGTTGCTGCCGTTCGCCTTGCTAAGAATGCTTTTTGGAAATACAGAGGTAATTACTGGCAAGAGCTGCTCTCTCATTAGAAACACTGTGTATCTGAGCAGTGCAGAGAGAGTGAGAACAAAATCTAATTATCGCCCTCTTCTCACCCACCCCTCTGTGACATCAATACTCCATTATAGCAACCTTGTCTCCAGGGTGCAAACAAACTTTGACTCCTACACATGTGCAGCCTGCATGTACACATATAAACACAGCTTCAATGTCTGAAGTCATTAAAAATTGTGCATTGTTACTTTTACTTCTATATGGTATAGTATGAGGGATTTAAATAATAGAATTTGAAAGTTACATGCACTGTCATCTTGTTTATTACATGTATTTGAATGTGGTATGTAGCAAGAAATATGCTACCTGAGCCTTGTTACATTACCTAGATTTACACGGTTTCATTTACTCAGTTGGTCTCAGACCAGCCCCTGAGGGTTATACAGTATGAGATTTTTTAGATTCAGATTTGGGTCATACAAGATTCTGCCGATTCGAGAAAACAAATGTGAGAGGTGGCAGAATTTCATGTGACTAGTATGGGCCAGATGGAGCTTGACTTGGAACAGCAGTTTGCCGTAATTGTTGCCTGTACACTAATTTTTCAGAAATAATAAAAACAACCAGGCAGAGTTTTGAGGAATAAAACACTGTCAGACACTGGAGAACCAAGAATGGATTTGGTTTTCTGCAGAGGCCAAGTTAATCTGTGAATTCCAAGAAGCTTGTGTATGTCTCTCTGTTTAAATGTATAACAGCACATGTAATATTATTCAAAACTATAATTTCCAATACAACTGTTACCTTGTGTTGATTTCTCCTACAGCACTCATTGACCGCAGCTTATCATGACAATCAGAACTTGTCTTCATCAGTCTTTCACTACATGATCTTTGATCTCACAAACTTGCCTGGGAAAGATAAATCCAGGCTTTGTCTACTACAGTAGGCTGTTTCTGGCCTCACGGCTCAAAATATTCAAGTGCAATTTCCTTTGTACATTTGTTGTTTGACAAACTAATCTCATGTCAAGTTGATCATCAATGTTTGTCAGCATGGATGGCAGTTTGGGCCAACAGGTACAAGGAGTGGATAATGAAAACCCAGCAGGTGTTTAAAAGAAATCTACAGTTCGCTACAAGTCTGGTTTTATTTTTGGAGCTGTGATGATTGATTTTATCATTGTCCTCACCAAAGTTCCATACTTCGGTCGTGTGATGACAACTAAACTAAATCCCGATGAAGATTGTGAGAAGCGATTGAAAACCCCATAAAAAGCTAAAAAGCTAAAATAATATATTCAGTATTATATACTGTATAAATAGTATATATTGTGCTATTTTTAATGCTTTTTGACTGTCTAATAAATGTAAATGCTAAAACCGGATTATTTAAAAAATTGGTTTTGTATCGCTATTATTCAGGGACAAAGCGTCCTGATCTGACCAATCTACAAAGGCATAACAACTCATGAGAATAACAAAAAAAACCTTGCGAAAACCTTTAAATCACTATCAGTTTCCTAGCTTTTCTGGAGTTTTCTACTACAACTCACTCACTCATCTTAATCTTGATTTTCCCTAGTTGTCATGGAAATAGTTTAACTGTCATCACATGACCTAAGTATGGAACTGTAGTCAAAGGATTACAGAGAGAGCTGTTGTATGTCACTCTTGTTCTTGTGGCATATGTAGATTCTGAGTGGAATGTCAATTTTGTTTTTTGTTGTGCCGGTGGCGTGAAGCATGGTGGTGGCAGCATCGTGCTGTGGGGGCGCTTCCCTTCAGCAGAAGGGACAGGGAGACAGGTCGGAACTGAGGGGAGGACGGATGCAACCAAATACAGCAAGAAAACCTTCTCCGGCGGCGGTTCCCCTTTCAGCATGACGATGACCCGAAGCATACCGCCAAGATAATACTGGAGTGGGTCCGGGACAAGTCTCTGACTGTCCTTGAGTGGCCCAGCCAAAGCCCAGGCAAACCCCATACAACATCTGTGGAGAGACATGAAGAAGGCACTTCGCAGACACTTCAAGTCCAAGCTGAACGATGCCAAAAGTAAAGCTTCTGGAGGCTTATACAAAGTATATAACTAAGCGCCTGAATTCTTTCTGAAGCCACTACATATAATATGTTTTGGCCAGAATTATATGATATTCAGCAGGATGCCTCATGGAAACTGACAGTGGATTCTTACAGCCAAGGTCAGTAGAAATAATATTAATGTTACATTTTGTTAAATATGATATTAAAGTTACCTGAGTTTTTATGTGACATAATATTAATATGGATCTACTTAATTTTTTTTTTGGGAGCGCTATAGCTTGCAAGGCCACAAAGGAGCTAAAGTGCATCTTAAGATAAACTTTGAACCCCACACTTATGGTTTTACCTCAGGCACTTTGTCAGCCCCCTAATGTCTGATGTTGAACTTGGAAATGATAAGGGAAAAGACTGCAGGAAGAATGGAAACAAGTTGGGTTGGAGTCTGCATTTGTCTCCCACTGAGCACTCAAGCAGAACTACAGTAGGTGGGTGTTTTTCTTGGACAAAGAGACAGAGAGAGAGAGAGAGAGATCGACCAGGAGACAGGAAGACGTGGAGGGAGGGTGGCAGACTCAGTGAGGCAGGTGAAAGGGAGAGAGGGAGGGAAGGTAGGGAAGGTAGGGTAATAATTCTGTGTCAGAGACAGTGTGTGGGGGGACGGAGAAAGGTTTGCGTAGGGAGGATATATTACATGCAATTCCATTAGAGTGTGTAATGATGCTAAAAGGCTGCGTCCTGGTGCTGTTGACCATGATGGTAGTAGGAGTTGAATTAAACATTCCCTGTCAGCCAGCGCTGGCCACACACTGGGCAATCAAAGAGAAACAGACCACACACAACTCCTCCCATACAGCCATATCACAACACGTCCAACCAACCAAAGCCTTTGTCCTGCTTTACTGACGGGATGTATGATCAGCATAAGACAAACTCACTAATGATGACACATGGTAATTGCCTGTGTAGGGTGTACAGATTTACACTCGGCACTCTGTGGGCACAGGTAGCCTAACCGGATTTCACATTACCAGCTCAATAATAGTGATAATGTAATAATGGTTCCATCATGTAAATTTGGTCAAAAACATCTTTGAAAAGCTGTTGAAGTTAAAGATTTCTGAATAATACTATAGTGTGAATTTTTTAATATGCATTTTATAAATGGTTTGACTTCATCTAACTCTCTAACAACCACTGTCAGATGTATACTTTCAGAGTACTTTTTACAGAAGGGTGTTCAATTTGACAATGGCCACGATGACCAAAAAGACACCCTGATTTATTGAGACATATACAGTATAACATTTTCATATATTAGATGTCCATGTTCATGTTTTAGTAATAGCAACTATTATTATGAGCTAGTGATATTTCCAAATATTGATGGCATCTTAGAGTGAAACGCCAGGTGGTAAGAAGTTCAACAGAATGTCTCATAAATTTACTCATAAAAGAGAGTTACAGTAGACTGAAAGAGTTACAGTGGACTGTGTTAAGACAGACAACAGCATTGTGCGAAAATAGACAGTCCCACCATTCTTTCAATGACACCTCTGCACATGCAGTTCCCAAAAAAATGTAAAAGGTAACACCTCACAATACAATAGCCTACACAAAAAACGTCAGTAGTTCCTGAGGGACTAATGGATGACTTAGTAATGAGTAGTTACTGAATAACTCTGAATCAAGTACTCTAGAGTAGATAATGATGAGTTACTAGAGAACAGACAGGGAGGTAATTACACTAGGTAATGATTAGTTCATAAGTACCTGTGAATCGAAGTAATGACCACTTTCTTCATAAATTGTTCCCGATTAACTATGAACCATGTTTTTTTAAGGTTTATGAAATAAAAAACAACAGTGCATTAACATTTGAAGAAACGCTAATTTTTTAATGTCTGTTTGTTACAGAGGTCATTTTGACTTAAGAAAATCAACAGAATATGTCATTTTCACAGAGTTGGCCAAACTTTTGCATACAACTGTGGTCCTTTAATTCAGAGTTATTCAGGAACTAATGATTAACTACTCATCAAGTGTCAATTTGTTCCCGATTTTTTCTTCACTCGCTTCTCAGTGACTAACACTTTTGTGTTCTGTATTGTAAAGATTACAATTTTTTTTTTTTGTCAGTAAACAAAATTCACCTGACTCAGCTTTTGCCCCAACGCAATTTGACATCATCTCCTAAAGGGCTGCTTTGGCCAATCAAATATGTGCGCATATTTACTTTGAAACGTTAACAGCATGGATCTGTTACGTAAAACTGGACCTCCAATATTGTATTTCATCATCCCACTGGTACCCAAAACAGTGTGAACCCACCACCATAGCCACTTGTGTTTTTTTTTTTCAACACAGGGCTGTTCTTGGTCTGAACACCCAGCTATTGGTCACTGTAATAATTCCTCCTGACCACACTGGCCATGGAGGGATCCGTTCACAGCGTGACTACACTGTAAAAGACGGGAGAAAAAATACACCGTCCTTCCAAATTGTATTCTAAAGTTCAGCCAAAGCTGAGAGGAGGAATGAATATAGCAACACACTCTTTCAATATGCACATGTTGTATTAAGACATACTTAATCCAGAAAATCCAAACCCATCCTTTAGAGACTCTTTTGTACCTGCTGTCTATTTGTCAGCAGGATTACGCAAAAAGCACTCAACCGATTTGCACCGAACTTGGTGGAGGGATAGAGAATGGGCCAGGGAAGAACCCATTACATTTTTGGGCAGATCCTGTTCTTTTACAATGAATTTGAATTTTCTCCTCTGAAGTCTAGTGTATGTTGTTTGACATTGGTCTTGGCGGAGGTATGCGTTCTACTGAATGCAATTCTAGTTTATGTTTTAATTCAGTGGATCTCAGACTGGGAGGGTGTACCGCTACTGCAAGGGACCAGGGGGAAAAATATGGAGCGGAATATGATTCCATTATCAACACCAATAATATTACAATACCATGTTATCAGTGTATGACCATAAGTAGCTGTAACACTTACAAGGCACACTGTTGTTGGCTATACCAGAATGATCTCAGACCTCCTGAAGCTTGTCAATCTCACTTCTTTTTGTTACGCTATTTTACACTTCTTTTTGCTCTGATGCTGCCCTATGAAAAAAAAAAAGAATTGGATCTACGCACTGTTTTCGTAGTTGCCTAATTTCCACTAGCAAACTTGATTGTTTATAATTGTCGTCCGAACCTTATTCACTGCACAGACCTTAGGGTCAGACAGAGAATGGATTGTGAATTATGCAAGCCAAAAGGCATACTGATCAATAGAGGTTTTAAATGCTGTAAGTCCAACCTACACAACATATTGATTCAGTTGCATGTCTATTTGGTTCATTTGTGCATGAAATTTATTGTTCAAGCAGCCATCTTTTCTGTATTGCCTCTTAAACTCCTCAAGTTACTAAACTCATCTCTCTGTTTACCTTTATCCAATGTGATAGAGGACACACGAATGTCAATTAAGTGCTTATGGTTGTAAGACGTGTGTATGTACAGTATTGCATTTAGTAAATGAACCTGAGTTTTAATCAAGATGCTGCTCCATCCATCCATCCATAGACTGCAGTAGAGACCAGCTTCAATTGAAAATTGCTCTTTACCCATCCACACCTGTACTGTACTTAAAGACAACATTATGAGACCGGTGAGAGTGAACCAAATGGTAAAGTTTTGGGCAGCTAAACAATGAGGTGAAACTTAAAAAGCTCTGTGAAAGGGGCGTAGGAGCAGATTTGGGTGATAATTCTTTGTAGGTTTATCACTAGGAAAAAACCTCTTTTAGATTGTATAATTGTTTTCACTTAGTCATTTGATTTTGGGTTTTTATAAAAATATAGATAATATCCACTTTAAGTGTAAGTAATGCATGATCAAGTTACACCATTGGTCAGCCGAATGCCGTGTGACTGAGTGCTTTCGTTTGACCATTGGTCAGCCAGCCGAGTGTTGGAGTTTCCAAATTGGGCTGTTGCGCAAACGGTTTCTGTCGCGTCATAAGGTGGTCCTTAGCATACAGTTTTGCCAACTTATCATCTTTGTCGCTAGATTTACTGAATTTTCCCTCCCCTTTGATGTGTTGTACCAACTTTTTGGACAAACCTTAGCTACTCTCCATAGAATAGACTTGCCAGTATTGCCCCTTGAGCGCGAGGTCGGGCTTTCCCCCCACAGGCAACCCTCTCTGTGCATCTCATTCAATTGATGGCACGGCAGCTGAATAGAAGAGAATGAGCTTCTAACTTTTATCTCTGAGTGATCATTTTACAAGTAAATATAGCCGAAATCACAACACGTCTTTAACAACTGTTATGTTGATTTTGTCAGACAACGTCACAGTTATAAAATCAGGATTTGAGCAGTGCAGAGCAGCAGCTTGGAATTGGCTTGGAAGTGACTGCTGGTTTACATGTCGTCTTAATGGGCCGTGTTTCAGTCACTATTTCATACTTGTTCCATTGTCTGACAACAGAAACAGAAGAACATGTAAATGAGACCAGCTTTATTGGGAATTCAGCTGTATTAAATTACTGTATATGTGAGCAGAGAGTAGAAGAGAAACAAACAGATAAACGGCAGTCCAGCCATATACCAGGTTTTGACCTAGTCTTTTTTTTTACTGCCAAGGTTATACTCTATACGAATACACAAATGCACATGCTGTGAGCAACACAAAGTCCATTTCACACATTGATGATTTTGAAAGTGGGGTCTGAAATTCAAGCATTATAGTGAGAGGGTTCTTTAAAGCCTGTGACTATGTATGTGCTGGTGAACAGTAAAGTAAAAATAGAGAAATAAAGTTAAATACGTATTGTACAATCATACAAACCTTTTACTCAATAACCAGGTTTTTGTGTAAGTTTGGTGCTGTTATTCCTGTGTTTCTGTCTTCATATAGAATAAACCATGTTTTGGCTTAGCATCCGACTAGCTAGCGAGGCTAGTAACCTAGCCAGATAGCAAAAAGGCTAAAGGAAAACCAATAACACTGGATTGTTGAATTATTAGCTAATGATCCCAAGCTAAATTGGATACATTTTACTTTTGAATATATTTCCAGGACGTTAACTTGACATTACCTCCAGACGCTTTCACAGGATTTAAAGTGACGATATCTATAACTGGCGTTTCTCTAGTACCTTCAGTGTGAACTTAAAAACAAAAAGATGAGCAGTGCTCTAAATTTAAAAGTTAAAAAAAATGTTAAAACTTAATTAGTACTCGTACCCAAAACAATCCCCAATTATAATATCAAAATTAACTAAATTGAAGTTGTGTTTCAGCGGTCAAGAAAAGCAGGCTTCAGCAGGCTCAGGAGAGTGTGTTCAGAGAAAATATGCTGCAAAACAGGGAGAAAATAAAATCTAAAGCAGGATTATAGAGCGAGAGGACAGAATGTGCAAGCCAGAAGGACACAGAGAGAGAGAGAGGAAGATAGATACAGAATCTCATTAACGGTCTAAGGAGTCTTTGGCCTTGGCCTTTAATGTGATGCTATGTCTCTCAGTCTTCGCCAGAAGCTGCCAACTTTCCCCCTCCCTCCCTCGCTCTCCTCCCTCATCCTGTGTCTTCCTTAGCTCTCTCTCTTTCTCTATCCCTATCTTTGTATTACTCTTGGATCTCCTCTCCCCCGGCTTCTCAGTGTCTTCCTCTTGCACTTCTTGACGCTGCGGAGCATGGTGAGATGGGTATTATTTATTTATGGTCATGCATTGTCTGTGTGCGTGGGCTTAAGTAATATTCATCTGAGCTGTGCAGCTCTATAATACAAAGCCTCATTCCCTCTCATATGCGAGGGATGAAACACGAGCAGTGGAGCCTGCTATGGTCCCCGAGTCTGAATGCTCCCAACTCAAAGTCGAGGAAGTGTGTGTGGGGGGGGGGCTTTGTAGAGCTCAGCATGCTTTGTTAAGAGCTATAAAGAGGATAAACTGACTCTACGTTTTTTTTTTTCTTTTTACTTTGCTTCTTTCTGTAGCAATTTTCTTCTGTTTTTTAACTCTTTTCTTTTTGCTCATATAACCTTCTCTTTTCTCTAGTACAGAGCTGCAGGGTGGGTCACTGTTGTAGGAGTTGGGGTGCAGTGAAGCAGAAGTGCCTTATTCCACTGTAGAAAGCATCTTTTCCCATTAAATCAGGCTCGTATTTTCCATCTGTCCCAAAGCGGTTTTTAATGGCTCATCACATGACTTTTAAATGTATCTTTGGATTTTGAGCAATCAAATACATTTGTTTTTCCACCTGCACCCTTCTTCTGGTTGATATAAGATGGCAAAACGTACCATCCATTGGGAATCAGCTCTAACTTTAGCTTCTACTTTCTGAGTGAAATACAACCTTTAACAGCAACTAAGAACGCTATGTACCACAAACGTGGTACAATTTCAAACATGTGTTTTTTGACAAAAGAAAAACACATGTTGTATCAACGTTTGTAGGTTATACAGGGCTATGACGTTCTCCAGTCATTGGTGCACCATGGAATTTGACAGCGTGTCTCCTAGCAAAGCCAGTTCTCAATGTCAGTCACAGCTGCCATGGGAAACACCCATATTGAGGCATCAGTCTTAGATATTCTCCACAAATATGTCCAAAAACTGATGTATTACCTTTTTTAAATGGAAAAAAAAAAACTGCATATCATAGATTAGCTGCATCAAAGATTATATAGTATTTCCTTACACAAAAAAATGCAGAAAATTCAAATTTCAATTTGAGTTTAAGCATGACCATCACTTCTCTTTATCACCGTCTAAGCCATTCTTTTCTCTTGAAAATGCAGATGGGGGGGGGGGGGGTGACAGTGGTAGAGTGGTAGAACATAGTTGGGAGCTCGCAATCTGTTGCTGAAGCAGTAGTAAGTTGTGTGGGCGTGAGAGCAGAACAGTGCAAGGGAGGAAATCTAAACTAGATACATTCGCACACACACATATAAGCAAGCAAACAAGCTGAGAGAAGGAGCTTCTTTTTGGAATAAGACAGCAGTGGATGTCGTTCTAATTTCCTTCTCTCCTCCTCCCTCCATCTTTATCCCTGTTTCTGCCGAGCGAAGCCTAATGATGTCCCTTGTGACAAGTGCTGCTTAACTACTAGCCATCAACACTCGCGGGCACATAGACACAGAAGCGTGCACGCTGCCATGTACACACTGCATGCGCTCATACATTCTGGCCAGCAGCTGGTAGCTTTGCCAACTGTGTCCCCCTGACTTGAAGGAAATATAGGGAGCAGATGTGACTCTATTCCGCCTGACAGGTCTGGGAGAAGAAAACAAGAGGCCACACACTGTATATGTGTGTGTGTTTGTGCATGTGTGTGTTTTTGTTTTGTTTGGGGGGGGGGTTACGAGACCCTGTTCACACCCTTTACTCCACAGAAACACAAAACTGATTTGTCTTTGTTTCGCACGGCCATGGTCACATCTTCAGTCTCTGCAGCACATACTGAGCAGAGCAGAGCAGAGATCCAGGCTGCATCCCATTACCCTAGAAATGCCTCCACCTCTCCTTCACTGTTATCTCCTGTCCTTTCTGATGTGTGCAACCACCATCCTGACTCTGGAGGAAACACAGTAAGCTGCTTCATTATCTCCTTTGCCACAGCGTTGTTGGAGGAAACATGGCTCTATCCTTTCAGAAAGCTTTTCGCTGCCACACCCAGCTGCATTGTAAGGTGACACATACAATAATAGCCTGAGATTAAATCTCCCAAGAAAATCAAAGGCTAAAAATGATCGGTTTAGGAATATTAGCTAAACATTTTTCCATTTTAGAATTTCAAAGATGTGTTTTTACTTGAAAACATTTCTATGTGCAAGTATTTACAATTCATTTTAAACGCTACATGCTATAGCAAACACATAGTAGCTTACATCACTTTAGTTTTAATTATGTAGCCGATTCAGACGGAATTTCAAGACAGAGGATTAAGTGCTGTCATTCACCATAAGACTGAAAATCAGCTAGAAAGCCAGTTCATTCAAAATCAACATGATCCTTTGTCTCGGCTTCCCTCATTTACATCCCTCCCTTCGTTCTGAGAAATTCACAGCTTAACATAAAGCAATGTGATCTAATCAGTTCCCCCTCTACAATGATGATATATGTGACTCACACATCAGCTTGACCTATGATGCTACGAGCTTATAGATTAAAAAAACTCCACTTAAATTAAAGATGTTGCATTTTACGCCCTCTCAGCTTGTGAATGTTAAGCAGCGCCACACCAAGCATGATCCAAATCCAATACTCTGGAAGCTAAAGTGTTGAGGGCATGAGTTTATTTGAACTGGAGTGAGTTATAATGAATTCTTCCCATGAGGCATGGAGCCAAATAAACACACTGTACATGCAAATACTGAATGATCAAGTGATAGTTAAGCATTCCCAGAGGATATTTCTGAATCACTGTCATTATCAATCATATTCAGACATTCAACTGCATGCGCGCATGCGCGTGTGTCTGTGTATAACATATATCTGCATAAGGAGAGTGTTTGTGTGCGTTTAACTAGTCTAGAGTTTACTCACCATTTTACAGATCTTTAGGTGAAGGGCTTATCTGCAATCAGGCTAATTTCCTTTATATGGGGATTAGAGGGGAGTAATTAATCTTTAATCTCATCAGACAGGGTGCTCAGCAGTGTGTGCTTGCTGGAAACTAACATGGTAGATGCACCCATAAACCATACCAACATGCAAACACACGCACGCACACACACACAAACACACACACACGTAGTTGGGCAATTAACAAGTAATTTGCATTCTGTGCGCACCAATTTGGGACAAGGCCGTAATTATACTTAGTAACAATAGCACACAGCACTTGTTGGACTGTTCATTACATGAGTCAGTCTGAATAGCTGTCAGTATCCTACACACACACACACACACACACACACACACACACACACACCAAAAATACAGCTGTTACTACAGTAGCGTACTGCTGCTTCACTCATGTAATCACAGAGCATGATAGAGCTAAATCCAGCACAGTACTGGAAGTGTTATCCCTACATTAATCTGGTGGTGTTGGTATCTCAGTGCTCCAGGAAATTAGACGAGAAGTTTCTAAGGTAGCATAGAGATAGCAAGAACGTTCGTTGGCTGGGTGTGGCTGCCCACGCGTTTGCCAAAACAAAGGCAACCCAAGGCAGCTCTATTTGTTATAGAACTTTTCAAATACAAGGTCAATTAATAATTAGAGAGAAGTAATAACTAGAAAAAAGAATAAAAGAAAGACAAAGAAGAGTTTTTAGCCTGGAGTTTCATTTGTGATGCTCTCAGTATTGAAAACTTAGACCTAAAAAATGTAATAGCATTTTTTCCAGAAATAGTGAGTCATAATTACCCACACACCTTGCTGTGAACAGTTTTCACTGGAAGTACTTTCTACTACAGAAAACTGTGGACTTAGATTTTGTAAATCGGTGGTTTCCAACCTATTCTAACACTGTTAATTATAAAAGTGGATATTTATTGATTACAATTCTTGTCAGGTCTGCCCATATGTTATGTTTTTTCTCTATTCTGCGCTGAAAAAAAATTCCACCGGTTCAGATCATGTGGCCATGAAGAGAAATTACGTGAGCTGTTGATATCTCAATTCAGTTATCACAAGCGATAGAGATCCTGGAAGTCTCTGTGTTTAGGCTTGGTCTCTTTTTTTTCTTTTTTTCTGTAGGTTTGGTAAAGTTTACATTGGTAGTGCTGCCTCTTGGAGTGACCAAAGCTGGACATTACTACCATTTTCTAATGCTAACTAGTTTTCACAGACTCTCAATTGCAGCGCGTGGTGTTGGGTGTTAAAATGAACTCCGGTTGCTGGGAAGTGTGTCTTGTGCAATTGGTTTTCTGTTGTTTGTTTTTTTTAATTTAATCGAATCGTAATTTCTGTTTTTTCAAAATAGCTGAGTTTTCCACAACTTTTCCATGTGGTCCCCGCAACTAAGCAGGGGTACTTGTAGCATTGCTGTAGATCAGTGATTCCAACCAGGGTTCATGAGGAGGAAAAACCGCTATAGGTCGGTGTCGATGAGATGAGAGGGAGAGGCTGCTGAACTGAATACAGTGTCGGGAGGTGCACCCCAGTAACCAGTCACTGCTGATCTGATGTCATGCACAGTCATTACACAAAAGAACACATATCGATACACAAAAGCAGCCCCTGAGCCATAATGCACGTCCTGATCAATCATTTTACAGGCATTATTGACAGAAGATAACACACCCATCCCCAAACTTTAAATTTTATTGCTTCTTTTAGGGGAACTACGCTGCACTTGGTTCCCCCGTAATACAAACACTGCCAAAAACAAATTTCCTTTGACCCCCATTATATTGGTTTTAGAGAGAGATATCTCTAGAAAGGGTAAATAAAACCAAACTCTCTGCACAGCAACTACTGTGCATTAAATGACAAAAAAAATGTGTATGCAGTGTGTTTCGTTTTGTTTCTGGTGACCTAACACTTTAAAAATAAAGAGACAAAAATAGCTGAAAACTCCAAAGAGCTGGTCACTTTGACCTAGAGAGTCATGGGATTAAAATGTTAGCATCAAAAGTACTGCTCAATGATTACACAGTAAATTATAGCGCACAACACGACTGTGTTTGTAATGATTTTATACCTCATTGTGCTGGTTTCACTGGCTTCAAAATAGGACACTAGGACATTTAAGTTAATTTACATGACATTTCTGCTACATGTTGTCAGAGTAAGCCTGCAAGGTTATCTGAGGTTGTCATGGCATTTTGCATTGGCAGAATAATGGCCGAGATCAGTCTGCATGTCAGCTGAAGGATTCAAAGGATGACTGAAATGTTAATAGTCCATGACATGTACAGTAGCCTCATGGCATGTTTTCCATGCTTGTTTAGAGAGATAAGCCTATATGTCAATGTTGAGTTGTTTTAGCCAAAAAAGGAGTTGAGATTTATATGTGAAGCAACTCCTGGGTTGGAGAACCGTACACACACACACACATGAACAAACAAACACACACACTACTTTGTCACAACTCTTTTTAGCTCTCATCTGAAATGAGAACATGCCCTGGGCTGCGCTGGGAGAATGGATGTCAAAGACAGAAAGAGAAAAAAAAGAGAAAAGGACAGGGAGGGAAATAAAATGAAAGAGAAAAGCCAAAGGGGAGAACACAGAGTGATAAAAGGCCAAACTAGGAGAGGAAAGGGGGGAGAGAGGGACAGAGAGACGGCAACAGAGAACAAGACAGGGGCTGTGGATCAGCCTGGAGGGTCAGCAGTGTGAAAGAGTTGTGGCTCATTGTAATGTCTTCCGTCCTGCCCCCCTTCATCCATCCCCGACCACGGTGCCCACACCGCCTCCCACCTGCACCCTCCAGCAGCTATTTAACATGGAAATTGATTTAAACAGGAGCTGAGATATCCGCAGTGGGACCTTAGGACAGGTGCCTCCAGTCAGCAGAGAAGAAGCTAATGAGAGGTGAGAGACCCGAGCAGAGCTAACAAGGAAAGCAGAGAGCACAATGAGATGGGAGAGGAGAGGCAGAAATTAGAGGGAGGGAGCACGGAATGGGGAAGAAATTGAAGTGAAATTGGAGAGAAATGAGGAGTCGAAATTTTATAATTTCCAACTTGAGTCCCCAGCAAACTGCAAGACGAGAAAGAAAGAAAGAAATTAGTGTGAAAAGTGTGAGTGTTTGTGAGTGTGCGTGTGGGTGTAGAGCTACAATCTGGGGGTTAGCAATATATTCCAGTCAGGCAGAAGAATTGTTCGTTCAAATTTTACACATGTGGAGGGAAAGTTGCCGGTGTAGTATACAGTAAAAGTGCTCAGTTAATAGCTTATGCAGAGTAAAAGTTAAAACCACGGGCATGAGCTTCTTCATGTATGCATAAGGGACATGGCAAACTCGTTACTTTTGCTACTAGCTCTCCAAATAGCTAGCAAAACTGAGGACCGGGCTAGAACATGACTAAGCTAACGTGATTTACTGTCCACAATAATGCTGTGGACAAAAATAGAAGCGTTAACCTTGAGTGAATTTAAACCAAGACCCCACAAATCTTCTAGACTTTACGTAAAGGACATTTTACAATGCCCTATCCCCAATAATGGGAATAGGGCATGAAGTTATTTAAATTGTGGTCCACCAAGGAACAATAGTGAGGCAACAAGAACAAAGAAGACCAAGACATCAGCAGATATAGTCAGAACACACTGACTAGTTTAAGGATTATCAATGATTTTATCAAATCAATGTTTCAAATCAATGATTTTATCAAATCATTGATGCATCAACATAGGTGATTTGATAAAACTTTGGTCTAAACTTTGATTTTTCAATAGTCAGCAGTGGCATAGTGTCCGCCCTTTTTTTTCCTCATCAAAGCAGTGCCTAATCTATAACCTAAACCTATACATAACCATTTAATTACTGACGCGCCTTTTAGAGGTAGCACACAGCCCCGTGAAAGGTTCATTGTGGAGCAACAAAGTCCCTGATCCACTTTGGAAAAGTATATAGTAGCTATATAAGGTACCATTATGGATAATTGGTAAACTGACAGGATTCAAACTAGCTGTTCCATGCTGAGTCCAATATCAGCATTCAATTGGAGTTGTATTTGTGGCCACCATATGAATACAAGTCTAACATTCTCTGTTTCCAGCAGGTCCTGGAGGAAATATCTGGCACTATAGCTACTAAATGCTCCATTGTGTTTACCAGCTGGTTGCCGATTTTGTCTGTCTGCAATGTGGTGCTGGGCAGGTAGCGTAAAGTGGGTTTATTAGTGCTCTTGTCCTGCCTGGTGTTGCTGGAAACAAGGTTGATGAGAATGTTAAGAGTGAACCAAAACAGTAAAGGTGAGGTACATGCATGGGCTATTGTAAAGTACTACCTCAAGAGCACAGACAATATTTGGAAGCTTTAGGAACCAAGCGTAAACGTAGCTTCTTTCGGATGAAATGGAGGTATGGTTTATGAGTATGTAAAAAGGTTCAGGGATTGGAGGTAGAAATGTGATGGATGAGTCAACACGTATGGTAACCCTTCAGCTCACTTTACCCCAGTTCTAGCTGAGTTATATTCCTGTTACGTGTTACGCCCATTTAGCATTAATTTCAACACTGACACCACCAAACCCGTTCACGTGGATTGTGTAACAATACGCATACTGTGTTCTTTGAAGGAGATGATGAATACACCACTTATGGTGGTGTGATCCATCTTTAAAGCTGATTGCCCCTAACTTTGCCAACACCTATATTCACACACTGAGAGTTTCCTGCTTGGGCTAAGTTTCAGTTACTTCTCCTGTCCGTTAGAAGGACCACGTGAATTGGCTGAAGGAGGTCAAAGTAGAAATCCTACAGTCTTTGCAGATCAGAGGACAAGGGCAGGTTACTGTCCAAACCGGCCTTGATATTAACTCTGAATCACAGGTCCAAACAGTTTCTATTAACATCACTTAAAACTCACCTTTTCCTTTTGCAAATTGCTTTTGTTTAACACGAACGCATCTCCAAAATAAGCCCGACTGCAAGGGCTGAGAAAATTGGGAGGTTTCTTGATTATTTTTGATGAAAATCAGAGATGACAAAGAAACTTGAGGACATCACAAGCTAGGTCGATTGGAGAACCAATCGTTGTTTCTCCGTGTTTGTACCTGAGCTGTTGCAAATTAAAGAAAAGGCTGACTTCAGTAAAGCTAGTCTTATTCATCTCCGCCTGCCTTTTGGGGGATGTAAATATTCAACATGTGAACCTGCCAGTGTACACTCACGTACACAGACAAATGGTTTTGAATATCAGTAGGATTAGTGAAAGGTCTGACTGTGTTTGACAGATTGTAAACTATGCCAAAAGACGGCTGCATTGTTCTTTAAATGTGATCTCGCAGTTTGATAAATGTTATTTAGGAAACACGACAGTTATGACATTTTCTGGCAATATCCTCCCAGGCACAGATGTAAAGGCACTCCTTGTTCTTTCTCACTTTCTATCATCCTCTCTCTGTCTTCCTACAGAAACTGATATACACACACTGAAGCTGTTCTCACTGTTCTCTTTCCCTGTCATTCATTAATAAATAACCCAAGAAGTCCCTTTCTTGCACACACACACAAACACACACACACACACAGTCTTATTCTATCCCACATTGCACTGCAGCATCTAGTAAGCCTTCCATGGCAACCATTTCAAAAGTAAGATTCATCCACTTTATTTAGCTGGCCTAGTTTGTCTCCTCCAGCCCCCGCTGAGCACTGCCATCCATGAAGACAACTGGGCCCTGTGCAGACTACATGGAACAGGAGAGGGGGCACAAAATCTCTATGCAAACACCACCATTTAGTCTTGAAAGTTTTGTGTTCTACTTAATAAAGCCTTGAAAAAACTTAAATAAAAAATAGAGAAGACTATTTTAATATGAAAATACATTGGAGTGCCAAATTTGCAGACACCTAAAATGCCCCATAAAGAAATGGTCTTCCAATAGCAGAACTGAGCATGGACGGATTATGACACAATGGGCCCCTGGGCACAGACATGTAAATGACCCCTGCCATCTACATTGGAGAAAGACACCCAGACTGAAAAAGACACAAAATGAGTACAAACAAGTACACGGCCTTATGCATCTCCTTGTCGCCATTTAGCATCTCTTTTTGGTTGTTTCATGTCTCTTTGTTATTTCTTTGCGTCTCTATATAATTTTGCATCTTTTTGTGGTCATTTTGAATCTCTATACAGTCGTTTTGTGTCTGTAGTCATTACATGTCTCTTTGAGGTCATTTAGCATTTCTTCATGTGGTCCTTAGGTCGTTTGACTGAATTTTCAACAAGAAATGCTCACAATCAGTTCAAACGGAGACTCTGGCCCTGGAGTCCCCTCATCATTTCGAGCCCTGTACCTGTGCCTGGTAGACCCTTTCAGAAATCTATCCATCGAACTGAGACATATCTGCAAAAAAGTCCTGCCTTTCAAGGCATTTAAAAAAAAAAAAAAAAAAAAAAAGGCATTTTTTGCTTTTGAGGTGAAAAAAGAAATGAAAAAAAAAAGCCAGGGGCCACCAATAATTCATATATGATGTATCAGTTGCCCATAGGTAGCTTATTTTAGTTTATGCATTGTAACCCTTGTGTGAGGAATATGGAGATAAATACTGACAATGACAAATAAAAAGCTGTCGCTCAAATATTCCACCTTGAGTTATTTAGCCTTGAATTGAGCACATCACTGGCAACGGGTGAAATTATCTCGTGCTAACTAGTGAATAATAAACTGTTTTTTTTTTTTTTTCAAGAAAATCCTTTGCTGAGTTTTAGTCTTTTCATTGGCACTCATGAACGTGCACATGTAAAAATGATTATACACTTTCAGTGGCTGGAAGGTAAGATGTATGGGCCACTTTAATACAATTAATTAGGATGGAAAAACATTTGCAGTGTAGTTTAATAAGTTTTGAAGTGCTAAATAAATGAAGACATGCAACACTGACATGTGAAATACCTTTTAATGTGTCCTCAGACCTCCATCAGGTAAAATGCATAGAATTGAATATAGATAAATATGAATTTTACTTGATGAATAGTCCTCAATAAAGTAAGTACAAGTGATTGACAGTGGGCAGCATTCAAAGGATTAGCTAATCAATTTAATTAATATTGTTATAAAGGTTTTTTTTTTTTTTAAAGTTTATCTACCGTATCTTAAGAGCAATCATTTCTAAAGGGCAGAGCACTTAATCATTCAGTTAATCTCATAAAATCTAAATCACCAAAATTTGAGATACATGGTTTTCACTGGGCAGTGACACGTTTTTTTCGCAATAATTTCCAGCAGAGCACTGTAATTTTTAGCAAACGTTACTCAAACAGGAGTGAATAGTACATATCTTGGGGATTATTTTCAGTCGTGGATGAATACACATTTTCTTTGCTAGTATTTTTTAGCAGGACAGTATATGTGGGTTTGACTCAAAATAAACTACAATTCCAGAGTTCATGGTACTGAAGAAAACACTGTCTCACTGATGTCTGTTTGGACAACAATGTGCTCTATAGCACATAGGAATATACTATGTATAACTATTAACATATAATGTTGGGCAGGTAAAAACAATTAATCGTTGGTTAGGGTCTTTTTACAAGATTTGCTCAAAACACGAAATATCACCAGCCTTATCCTTTGATGCTGACCTTTCCGTGTTAATGAACTCCAAAGACACTTCAGCCCAGTGACTTCCATTTAGTAACATTTTGCACCCTTGAAGTCCATCTTATAAACTCTTTTATATCTATACTGTGTGAACCTTAGAGTGCGCAGAGTGCTTATTATAGTAACCTTCCGTATACCATCCCTTGCAATTCCCGAGAGATCAAGGGCATCTGGGGGGCAGCGTGCCCCGCTTTAAGCACCACAAGTCACCTCGATTATTGCCTCTCACACAATGGCATCTGATGTGTATCTGGGGGAGGCTGATTGTCAGCGTCTTCAGAGGCATCAGCATGCACTGTTCCTCCGATGGTGTGAATCCGTCAGGACTAGAAGATGCAATCCAGCTGTCCACCATATCTGCCCACAGTATCTCCACCCCTAACACACTCACAGCATTTTAACACATCCATCCCCACCTCCCCACCTCAAAAAGACAAGACAGCTTGGCCTCCTGTCTCTCACCTTATTCCATCTCTTCTCCCACGTAGCGCTATGTGAACGCACCATGCCAGTGGACTCCATGGAGGTGGGCAGAAACAGCAGACTGTGTCGCAGCCAAGAGGAAACATCACAGATGACTGATACACGGCTTGCTTATATTCAAGTCCGCTTTTATTGATCACTGCGCACTAACATTTACTGTCTTTTCCACCCTTACGCTCTTGACAGTTCGTCGATTCAAACAAAGGAGACGGACTCCAAACCATAACTTATCTTTCATTAGATTACAGGAGACACAGAAATCATTATTTTAGATATAATAGCACATAACGGCTGAAAAATGATCTGTTTTGGATATGGCCCGTTGACATTTCATCTCAAATGATGGTTTCTATCCTAATATCTAATGTTTTATCCTCTAAGCCGCTAGCTTTTTCAATAAACTAAATGGAGCCTCTGACTTGGCTAATGCTGCCTCTGACCAGTGGATCAGGGCAGAGAAATTTGTTTTTAATACAGGAAAGTACAGTTTTGACCTCTAAATGTAACTTAGCACCACAGGCAGCTGTAATATCATCAGTGATAATGGTAGAAAATGGCATAGAGGGGAATCAAATCAACAGAGGCATGATGGATAGATGGATAGATGGAGGAAGTTAGTAATGTCTGTAACGTCTGTCTTCACCCTCTGTCCCTTTCTCACATGCAGCTCTCCCCATGGCTCCATCTCCCTGAATTATCATACTTGGATGCCGAACCGCCGAGAAAAGGCCAACGTCAGTTATGAAAGTGTTGCACATTTGCAAGGACGGTACTTGTGAGTACATGCAAATAGGCCGCTGCATTAGCATTTGATATGCTCAGGGCTACACAGGCCGTGCAGTGCCAAGATGTGGCGACGTGTGTGTGTGTGTGAGCTCGCAGTGAACTTGACCGCGGCGAGATACTGATCCATACTCTCTGTGCATCTTTAGCTCTCGGGCACTGAGTCTAATTTCACGCAGCAGTAAGGCATGGATGCTAAACAGCGCGCTACCAGAATGCCCAGAATGTTTAAAAGAACCAAATACTTGAAATGCAGATGTCACACGATTCTCCGTGAATACAGCTTGCCTTGCAAAAAGTAAAAGGTCATTTCACATCTAATTCAAGGGTTAATAGAAATTAAAAACAATTTCACAGCTTACTATAATAGGAGTACTCATTTTATGGTAAATTAGGCTGTAACAATTACATTTGTTGGAAGAGGGGGTTGAACTGCGGAAACTGTACAGTAGCATGCAATCAGCAAAGGCTTCAAGTGGGTGTATTCAATGTTAGAAAATAATTACTCAAGGATAACGCACAGTATTTCAATATTGGCATGAAATGTAGAAACAGTAGAAAATAGTCCACATAAAATGAGAGCTCTTTGTCAGTCTCTGGTTAGTCTGGACTTCCACTGAGCGGAATGTCTTCACTGACCAGCTGCAGTCTTAGCCCTGTTCAGCGGGAGTCTGAGCCAGCTCTTCTCCCCCTGCACTAAATCAGCTGGCTCCAGTGGGTCACTTGGCAGGCAGGCAGGCAGGCAGGCAGGCAGCCAGCACAACCCCCCAGAAAAGAACTGGGGCGTTGGGTCGCTCCTTTCAACAGGGCGCCCTGAGAGCTTCGTCTGACCACCTTCTTCATGCCGAGATGCTCCCGTGCACGGCTTCACTGCAGGGGAGACAAAAGCACAGGGGAGACACCGACATGAGCAAACTTGTTAAAACACATCGCTGGTTCTTCAATTCACTAAATCCTGCTCTGCTTTACACTGATTTAATGACAGATAAGAGGTGGTGCTTAGCAAAACAAAGAGACCACTTATTTAATTTAATTTTTAAGCAGTGTCTGTAATAATTAAAGGCCATTTTTCTGCCAAGCAGCAACCCTCTTCAACAGCAGCTAAGCAACATTTTACTAAGTGAGACATAATTGCTTTCGAGACTAGTGATTGTGGGTTAGTGCATTAATATTTCAATCACCAGCTAATGTGGTCACAGGTCTTGGTTTTTGAGTATTTTGTAGCAGCTTCTTGCATAACAGCAAATGAAAACAAAGGCCCAGACATCATCTATTTTATAATTCAAGCTTTCTGTAAAGTCTGGACACGAAGTCTGTCATCATAAGGAAATGAGATTTCCCTTTCTAGCGCCTCTAAAAACTGGTGATAGTCCTGCTGAAAACAATCTTCAAGCAAGTGAGTGACCTTTCTGTCAGAACACATCTCAAAGAATGTTGTTATCCAACTTCCCTCAACTAAAATGCCAACGACAGTTATGTTTCTCAAAGTCTGACCGCCAAGCATTACTTTCTGAGCCTTCATTTAACTTTTTCCTGCCTTCAAGGCACAGACAGGACATCATGAGAAATCCCTCTGGCACCTCTCTCCTCCTGCTGGTTCCATCTCGGGAATCGGCAGAGTCCTCTCACTGCTGTTTTCCTTCTGTCAGAGAGCCTTGAGCCTACAGATCCTCATTAGTCACTTTCCCCGATACCACACTGACACCGGCGTTGCGTTCTCCCTCGCTCAGACTTGCTTAAGGCTAGCGTGGCCACACACCAATTCACAGACACTGTCAAAAGCAAGGCGACTTAACACGAGCTGGGCAATCATCAGAATCAACCAACCTTTGAAATGCTGTGAATATCATGAACGTGCTGCTGCTGCGTAATGTTACATAGGCTGAAAGGCCCACAGGCATCTGAAGCAAAGTTTCTTGCACAATGGTTTTTGGGGAAAATGGGAAAAGTTAAAAGGACCATAACAGTGGTTTCAAATGATTTAGACCATTACCTACAAATTGTGTATATTTTACGCGGTTAGAAATGGCTAATCCATCACAGGAGAAAATTTGTCAGCTTTTTTTTTTCTTTTTAAAGTTAGTGTTGCGAGCAAGGACTAAAAACTCTTGTTTTTGATCCTAGCATTAAATGAAGAGTTCGACATTTTGGTGAATACACTTATTTGCTTTCTTGCTGAGTTGGAGGAGAAGATTGATGCCATTCTCATGTCTATTACAGTAAATATGAAGCTGCTTCCAGCGGCCAGTTGGCTTAGCTTAGCATAAAGACTGGAACCAGGAGAACACAGCTGGCCCGGCTCTGTCGAAAAAAATAACACAATCCGCCTACCAACAAGTCTTAAGATCACTAATTGAGACAATATCTCTCATTTGTTTAGTTTGTACAAAAACCCAAGTGTCAAAACAGCAATTCATCATTTTACAAGGGGTAATGCCACGCCCTGTAAAACTGTACGATTTCCTTTTTTTTCATTTTTGTACGGTATGCAAATTTTGTTACCTTTGACACGACCTTTGTTACCTTCTCCATTTCCAGACTTTACACTAAGGTAACCAGTAGCATCATATCTACTGTTGTTGTGCTATTCTGTTAAAAAGATGCCACCTAGATCCAGACTTTGAGATCCCAGGTGTCTGAGCATCCAAGAATGCACCAATAAGGGCAAATACTAATAAAATAAAGCTGGGCTTGCTAAAAAAGGAATGAAGCCTTGACAAAAACAATAAAGAAGCTGGATTAGTTCTCTGTGATGGATTACACATTTCATTCAAGTTTCAAGTCTATGCAAATTGATTTTCATATTGTGCAAATATGAATGGATAGTAATGGCTGTATGGATAGTGGTAATGTAATGTGGCACGTGTAGTTAATCGGCTATAGCATGCAAAAACCAGAGGTATGGTCCTTTAAAATGGAAAAGGGTGCAGCAGCGGACCGACCTGAGGTGTGCACGGTCTCACTTCAGCAGACTGTCAGTCTCCGGGCACTCAGTGACCGAGGGCTGTGCCTGAAGGAAGGACAAACCCCAAATCAATACCTTGTCTAAAAACACTGGGAGAAACTTGAGACAGAGATCATGCAACATCTACAGGAGAAGATATGCTCATGCAACTCAAGCTCTCTTTTTTGGATAACATTGTACAGGCAGAACCTTTTTAATATTACAGTAAGCAACCTTTACAGAGCAAATAAAAAAGTAACAGCAGCTCAACTGTACAGAAGATATTGACATAGATTTGGCTTTGTTCATTTTAGCAAGAGTTGCAGTAACACTATTCTAATATATTTTGTTAGTACACAGAACAGTTATTTTGGTACATAAAATCCACTACTGTATAAAGTATATTGGAAGTTACGTTTTTCTTACTTTTGAGTCGGTTCTTTTTTGTTGCCATGACTGTAATGATATTTTAAGAAACTGTACGCATTTACCAGCAAGTTTATGTCAAAGGATAAACACACTACGAAATTAAACATTTAGGGTTAGGTTACCTTTACGGTGGAGTTGTCTAGGTTATAACCATCCTCTCCATTGCACTGCCATTACTCTGTACTAAAGTAGCCATCGCGCCAGCGTCATTCATGACAATGAAGCCTAGACCTGAATGGTGGTTTGAATTCAGTTAATTTTCAGATGCTATAAAAGCAATTCTCATTAACGATTACGACCACAGGTAAGAGGATTGAAAAAGTCTTATACATACCCAGGCATTCAATGCTTTAGAACTCTATACACATTAGGAAGCTATCCAGGTTATTTTAGAGGTCTTACCTCTGGGTCCTTTTTAAAAAGTATAGAAAGAGAGAGAAAGAATAAGTTGTGCTCTTTTGATAATCAATCAAGACATCATTTAGTAGGGTTAAAGTCTTCAGATGTCAATACATTCATTTAGATTTAAAATGCTGTTTTGAATGAGAAACAAAGGAAAACACCTACATCTGACTGCTGAAGGTTGTTTAAAAAAGGCCATTTCAGAATTTTACTAGGACAGGAAACAAATAAAGCAAGTTAAGTTTCATAAAAAACAAACTAAGCTTTATTGACAAACTGCTGCAAAACATCTTTTGGACAGATTTAGTAACCTATTTAGGCAAGCTTACACATGTAGCATAATGCATTTTATGGAGAGGGTACAGATACTAGTGGCAGAATAAGTACAGTTAGGATGTTTTAAAATATGTACAATAGTTCGGATTGAGCTGCAGGATCCCTTCTCTATAGAAAGAGAAGACCCATGTGGAGATTTTTGTCCCAATCCTTCTTTGAGTACTTGGTGCATGCATTTTATAGAGAATCAGATCACAAAATGAAGACCTGAACTGTCTTTAGCATAACAGGAAGCCGTCTCTCGGCCGTGTTCTCATTAAACAAACATTTTGTCTTCAGAGTCTTAAAATAAATTTTTAACATGTAAAACAAATTGAGGATATGAGGACAGTCCATCTCAACAGTGTCTATTAGGGCTATATTTCAAAACTCGAAGTACAATGACAAATATTGCTGCCTAAGTCTAAATGGACAACGTTTTAGAACTATTTAAAAACAAACCATCATCAAGAATGAATTGTACTGATTCCATTAACATTTTTTCTTTAACCTTCACTTAATTTAAGATTGTTTTTTTGTTTCTATCTTACATAATTGAAAGTTTAAAAGGTCTTTTATTTGGCTATATTAACAGAATTTTGAAATGTAGCCTAAATGGGAATCTGCAACTGACCCTCGACAGATTCTTTGTATTTAAAAACAATTAAAATGGATTCCTTAGACAAGTGGGTAATGAGCCACTAATTCCACTAGAACGGATTACTCCCAAACAGTTAAAAAATTAACGATCAACAATGCAAAAAAGCCAGAGGGGGGTAAAAAGGGTCAGAGAAAAAAATACAGCAACATAAACAAAAATTCAAATGAAAAAGAAAAAAAAAAATACGCCAACTTTTCCTCTCTAACCCATCTAAAAGCCGCTTTGGTTGGTTGGATGGATGGGTGGTTGGTTGGTTGGTTGGTGCGACAAAGGAGGGGTGGGGGAGGGAGTTCGCGGTCAAATCTCAAAAACCAGTTCCGATTTTCAGTTCCCAATTTGCTCTCTCGTAAAAAGTCCAGTGTAGGAAAAGACCAAACCAAAGACAAAACGGACAATTACTTTTGTCGGGCTGCTTAAAGCAAGAGCTGCCGTGGTAGACAGGCGGTAGTCAGGGGGACACGTTAAGGGTGGCGAGTCCACTTCAGTACTGTCGGTATGGGTGCTCCCGGTAAGGCGTCTTGGCACCTCTGGAGGGGGGAGGGGCCTTCCCTGGACCTAATTGCTGGGTCCCATTCCAGTCATCCTGGCCTGGAGAGGACACAAAAAAAATGAAACACACACACATGATTCGATAGGGATTCAAACTGCCTCAAGATTTAGTACAGAAAAAAATCTACTTGGCTACCCCACTTAAAGCATCCTTGTGGAGTTCTGTTCTTTCTGAACAAACAAAGTCGTGTTTAAATTCAGTGTTTCCCACAAAAACAACAATCCTAACAAAGGTTGTGGAATAGCATCAAACAGTTAGCAGGAATATGCTATGCCCATCGAAAAAAAAAGCAAAACAAGGACCCACTTGTAAAAACATTACTAGTGGTCAAAAACTCCACAGAGTACCTTTAAAGCTAACAGTTATTCGCTTTAACTCTACAATCCGGAACCCCTTTTGGCTGGTGATACAAAAAGTTAAGTCGTGTTACAGTAGAAAGTCAAACATTGTTGTCTACCAACATTTTTAGACTCAGTTTAATTTGACTATTTCTGAATAGTAAATGTAGTAAATGAATCAACTAATCATTAAATGTAAATTCAGTCATACCACCACGTTTTAGGTCACATCTGCCTGCACACTTTTTGTATTCAGCAGCTTTTTAACAGTATAAATTAAGTCATCTTTGTTGACAGTGAATAAAGTCTTATCTTACCATATGACTCATATGAGTCCGTGGTCTCGCCGTGTCCATAATCATAGTATTCTGGTTCTCTGATTGGTCAAAAACAAGGGGGGAGGAAGAAATAACAGTTTCAATATTTGAAAAACATCAAGTAGCTTCTGACTGTAATGTCTAGGGGGATGATAATTGGCTTCCACAAATAAGATCAAAGCTTGGCTCTCTAGCATGGAACATGCAAGTCCCAGCTGGTTCTCCTAAAGAACACTGCCATCCAAACCATGAAACATAAAGTACCATCAACGCTGAATTTGTGCAGAGTGGCTTAGAAGAATTTCTCCTGCCCTCAAATCCCATCTCGAGTGAAACTAGCAACTAGGAGATGTGTGTGCACTTTGTGAGAAGCAGGTGAAAACCAAAGAGACATCTGATTCACTCACGCCTGCGGCTGACTGTAATAGCTGTCGTATGACTCGTAGGCCGTGTCTGTGTAGCTCTCATCGTAGCCCTGAAGAGGGAAGGAAACAGAAACAGAGTGAGATGTAAGGAGAGGCTTGTTCATGAATCATGAATGTCAAGATGTCCCCAAAGTACTACACTTGTACTTTAGCAGACACGCTTCCCTTATGTTTCAAGCATCTGAAATCACTTATTCCTGTGATAATGGACGAGCAATTCAAAGCTAACAGGGTTCCCAAAACAATCTCATTCAGAGGAGACGCATGTTGGAGAGGTCAGATTAAACTACATATTTCTTATAGGTCTTATCATTTCTAATGTCTACCTTTTCAGAATTAAAGCTTTAAGAGATCTTTTACTTGTTTGCATAATAATAACCTATAACCGTGCTGAAGACATCCACATACAAATTAAATGGATAAATGAAAACCACCCTCCACTGGCAGTTGTACTTACATATTCATCGTAGCCCTCAGGGGCTGCAGTGGGGGTGTGCTGGTGTGGGGGTGGAGGCGCCATCCTCTGGGGAGGTCCGGCAGCTGGGTGTCTGGCTCGGGGTGCCGCAGCTCCCCTGGTGGGTGCTGCAGGAGGTCCTCCTCGGCCTCCTGGGGCACCCCTCACTGTGCCACCTCTGGCCGGGCCACCTCGAGTCACACCTCCCCTGGCAGCAGCACCGCGAGGAGGCATTCCCCTACCCCTAGAGAAAAGAAAGAGTTATTACTGCATTGTTTGTATTAATGTTGGATGAGAACATCAATATCACTCTCATATCTGTACACAAAATAAGCTTAAGCCAGATGCCGGATAGGCATTTCTTAGCATCAAGACAGGAAACGGGAAAACATCTAGCCCGGCACCTTTAAAGCTCCCTAACGAACATGTTATATCTTGTTTGTTTTAATAATACGTTAGTAGTGAGCTTTAAAAGTGCTGGTAGAGCCAAACTGGCTGTTTCCCCCGTTTTCAGTCTTTACGCTAAGCTATGCTAAACAGCTTCTGGCTCCAGCAATGCGTTAACCGTACAGACATGACAGTGGAATCGATATCATAGTCTCTAATCATATCCTCTAACTCACGGCAAGAAAGCGAGTAAGTGTACTTCCAGTGATGTCAAACATGTCTTTCAAAGAAAAACCTAAATTACAGTGTCTTTTCAAATTTTTAACAAAAAAATAAACATTAGCTGACAATTTGAGACATTGTTTTACATCGCTTGATATTCCATTAACCCACTGTTGGATTTGCTTTTCACATTAAGTTTATAGGCAGCATACAACATGTAAAGTATTCTCTAAAAGTATCTGTTGAAAAAAAGGCTTATTGCTTTCTAAAAATTTTCCGTCATCTTTAGTACACAAAAACTGCACAATTAAAAGGAAAATGAGTAAATATTATGCTACTTCCAGCCATCCAGCATTTCCGTTGATACACAGATCAACAGCAGTGTTTTTGCATTGCTTAAGTGACCAAGCAGCTATTATATGAGAAACCCTGTATGTGTGTGTGTTTGGCGCATCTCTTCACCTGTGTGCTCCAGCAGGAGGGACTCCGCGGCCCCTGACTGGCATGCCCCCTCGGCCTCGGGCTCCGTGCTCCTGGCCCCCGTTCAGGTAGCTCATCTCCATGAACTGCTCTTGGCAGATATCATCCATCATATCCTATACACACACACACACACGCGCGCGCACACGCAACACACACACGCACACAACACACACACAAAGAAAATAAAAAGAGGAGAGAGAGAGTGAGAAACAACAGCAGATGACATGGGAAAAGTGAAGCCAGACAGATGAAAGAGAGAGAGGTGAATAGGAGGCAGTGAGGAAGGAAGAATGATGAATAAAAAGAGTGAAACACAATTACAGAGCTGCTCAAAACACGGCATCCCCCTAATGGCTAACAGAGCGAGTGGAAGCAAAAGTCTCAGTGCCAGTGATTCAGAGTGTGAAGACAGAGGGGGGTCATGGATGTGGGAGGTTGGAAACCATCCATCCACACTCCCTGCATTCCTGTGCCTCTCCATCATGCACAAATGTAAATCACTTCTCCCTGCACTTCTTGACAAGTCTGCTATGACTGCATCAACGGCTACCTTATTCTATCCGCAAAAAACAATAAATGGGGGCGGATTAGTGCTGCTGCCTGTCTGAGCAGCACAAATCCCGCAACACAATCCGCCGCCTTTCTTTGGGGAGCAATCACAAAGGCTGCACTATGACCCAATCAATTCTTTTTCATAAATCAGCCCCTGGACTGGAATGGTGACACAGCTCTAATGATGGTGAAAAAGAAGGGGGGGGGAAAAGGCAGATACTAGAATATGCAGCGCATACTGCAGCTTTCAATTTATCTACAGCAAAAGCAGGAAAACACAAGCCATTTGACTGATTACAAATTCATCTCAGGCCAGGAGCAGTGCCACTGCTGCTGCATATAACAAGCCAGCAAGGTGACATGTCTTTACCCATCAAGGTATTTAGATTAATGAGGTTTCTTAAGACATTACATTCTATAGATAATATTTTTAACAAGTGACTTATTCAAGAAATAACAAGCTATGCAAATCATTCACACAGGAGTATGGCTCTGCTTTTGCATTCATATTAGTAGTAATTCAAGTACACAGATATAAAAAGGGTGAGGAAGAACAAGAGTCAAAGCCTATTGGAATACGTGAGAAGTACAGGTAATACCATGAACATATTTCCAACAAATCACATCCACCCATTTCCTGGGAGGCTGAGTCATTTATTAAAATATGTACCGCTTCCAAATGTAGGACGTCGAGCCTGACAGATTATAGCCTTAAACTGTAACAACAGGCTCTGTTTTTTTCCATAACATGGAAAAACCAACACTGCATCTGGTTCGTCAGCCCATTCATCTCGCCTCTGATTCAAATTATTCTTTCTTCTAAAGAACCTTCCACACTAATTAAAAAATGTAAGGCATCTCACAAACCCCTGGGCCTACTGGCCTGCTTTGGTGAGAGCCATTGTTAGAGCACTATGGGCTTCAGCCGGGCTTGACAGCACACCGGGCTGGCCCACACTCATGAATCTCTCAGCATAAAGCGAATAAAGTGAGCGTAGGCCGTGCAGAGTGAAAATGCCCACATTGCTGTCTAGGAGCTAAATATCTCCAGACTGACTCCCCTCACTCCCTGAAGAATGAGACTCGGGTAAAGACAGTGATGGACGGACGTACAGGCAAGCCACATGAAGGGGTAACCCTGCTGACACAGTGCAAGCGACCCAATTCCCCCTCTTAGGCCAACTGCTTTACGCCCCTGGACTTTGCCATCATGTCTGTTTGCTCCAGGTAAATACCCACTGCATCTCCTCTAGCTGTCCTACTGGGTCCCCTCCCAGAGCTTTGTCTAAATTACACACCGTGACTGCTCACCTTTCTGAAAGGCACACCCTCAGTCAGTTGCGCAAAAGCACTTTCAGCAGGGTTCCTCAAACTTTTTCTGGCTGGGTACTCCATTTTTAGATCACCAATATTCTTATAACCCCAGCAATTACACTTCTTGCTGTCTTATGAATTTCGGTAGGATATGGTGTTATGTACCTATGCTAAACTATAAAAAGAAAACTGTAGTATTTGAGACTTTGAAATTTCTCGCACCCCTGTCTGCAGTTGGATCCAAGGTGGAAAAACTGTGACTTTACAGAATAAACAGGAATCCGTGTATGGCTTTTGTTTTAGGGCTCAATATAAAGCTGAAACAATTGATTAGTCGACCTGCAGAAAAAATTAATTGGCAATGACTTTGATATTCAACTAATCTTTTTAAGTCATTTTTCAAGCAAAGATACCCCACACTCCCCAATTCCAACTTTTTTTTTAATCTTATGTGATGATCAATCATTTTGTGGTTTTAGGCTGTTAATTGGACAAAACAAAACATTTGGAAATATCAATGTTGGCTTTAGGAAACTGTAACATTGCTGCATTTTTCACAATTTTCACTTGACATTTTAAAGACCAAATGGTCATTTGAATAAAGAATTGGCAGATGAATCAATAATAACAGAATCTAGACAAATCTAATACTGTTTAACCATTTTTGTCTGTTCTCGGCTAAAATTTTCTGTTTAATTTTAACAAATGCAAAGAATAGCTTGCTTTTCACTAATTTATATTTTTAAAGCTTTGTTTTTGTTAGTTGTGAGATTTAAAGAGATCACTTTAGCCTCTGATAACTTGTCTTTAATGATTGTCAATATTGTTGACGTTTTACTGGCTGAATGATGAATTGAATAAATAATCAGCTGTTTAATTAATGGCTGTTAGTTGCTGCTTTAGCACAGTCCATCCAGGCAAGCAAATAAACCGTCTCCCGCGGGACAACAAAAAGACACAAACAACCCAACAGGCAAGTCAGACTCACAGGAAACAGGAACTTCTTGACCTCCTCCATGGCGTGTGCCATACGCAGGTAGGCCTCGGGCACGGGGGCAAACACCTCGATGAATACATGCAGCTCCATGGACAAGTGTGCGTACTTGGGCTCGCCGCCTTTCCTCAGCCCCTCCTCCTGGAACAAGGGCACATGAGTTATCCACGAGTCAGAGACAGCACACAGCTAACTCTGAAATTAAATGAATTATGCAAGAAGTAATCACGTTTCACTTGCCTCAGAGGGCATCAGGCATAGGTGTGGTATTCCCTATCTTTATAGAGCTTAATAATCACATCAACCTGAGAGGGAACAGGTTTAGTGGACTATCCTGAAGATTCCTGGCACAGATGTGTGGTTCATGGATGCCCTTGGCTTTACATTTAAGTTCACCCGAGCTATCCTGCGAGTTGACGCCATCTGGGCTCACTGCCTACCATTCCTTCTGAACTACAGGCCAGATGTGTTATGGCTTTAAGTACCCTTCTCACAGGTGTGTAACACCAGATGTGTGTGTGTGTGTGTGTGTGTGTGTGTGTGTGTGTGTGTGTGTGTGTGTGTGTGTGTGTGTGTGTGTGTCATACCCTGGATTTGTCTCTCATGGATCCTTTGCCAAGCACAGAAATCTTGGCTCCAGTCTCTTCCTGAAGACGTTTGATTGTATTGCCCTGAGGTCCCAAAATCTTCCCCACAAAATTGAACTAATAACAAAACAAAGCAGAACAAAATTAGTGTGACAATCAAAGCAGAGGCGTGTTTAATGCCAAGAGAGTGAAGGAGCAATCACTGGCAAGGGTTTTGTTGTGCATACTGCAGCCTTAAGTAGTAGATTTACCAGAGAAGGTCAATATGAGCCCTTGAGGGCTGTAATACCATCAGTTACTATTCACCACAAACATCCAAGTACTGAGCCAGAACCAACTTGTGATCAAAGGCTGCAATCTTTACCTCATCAATCTTTGGATAATGTAATTACTGTTTATGATGTGTCCTACAATTAGCAGTCACTGCCAAACACATTTAGCAAAAAATTTCCCCCAAGGAAGCAATTCCTCCTGGAGTTGTAAAAGTAACTTTTGTAATCTGAATACGCTCATTAGCTTTGTCATACCAGTTGGTACAATTGTATCACTGCCATAATCTTCATCATACAGCGGAGTGATGTACAAATTAAAACTAAGTCTGGGAGATCAGAAGGCTATCTTACCCTCACAGACCAGACTCCTACGCAATATTGATCTGATGTTCGGGAGAGGGCAGCATCTATAGATCTTATTCTTGTTAGAACTATTTGGAAAAAAAATCTTAAAGCGGCGCGGTCTATCAACTTTTGTTAGCGTCAAAAAGTAAACAGGATCCTAAAGGTTACATAACGGGTTCCAGAGAGCAGCAATATAAACTAAAGTGACGCAAACGGATGCAAATAAATTTAACAAAATGCAAATTAGCCATCGTGTCTCTCGCAATGAGTCCTTTTTGCATTTTACAGATTACACCCTAACACACACTGTCCATCATAAACCATCATCCTTAAATCAGTGTAGCCATATATGTGAGCACCATATTGATTAAAGTGATATGGATGAATGCACTTGAGGTTACATGATAAAGAAAAGTAAGACTTCACTTTGAATGGAAATATTTGCTGAACACAAACAGAAGGGGAGATCCAATCTACTGCACACAGTATGAATTACGCTGAAATAAAGAGCTATCCTAACCCTAGCAATATTAACATTTTGATCCTTTCAGTGATATTTGAAAAACATGCCAGTATCAGTTGTAATTATACTCTGGAGTTAAAAGATCAAGGTTGAGAGGGGTAATTTGAGACTCCCAAGTAACCCTATGGCTTTGTATAATTGAAACCCGGCGGCAGGACAAATTAAATCGAGAGGGGTTCACACTGAAAAAGAGGACAGAAGAAGAAGAGGAGAAGAAAAAAAAAAAAATCAGGAGCAAAGAAAGCTCACCTTCGGGTACTGTTTGACAGGTATGAGCACGCGTTCCTTAAGTTTGATGTTCTTTGTTGTGAAAAGGTCCAGGTATGTTTCTGCCTCCTTTTTAGTATCGCCTTTCTGGATTCTATCAATTTCTAGAAGGGGAGAGGTATTCCTTCAGGCAAAGCGTTCATGCAATCAAACGGTGACAAAGCACGTAACAATCATGAGGTGGATTTCATGTGCACTCACATTACCAGGTAAGCAGTGTTTCTGGTGGTTTGCGGGTAAAACTCAATATGGCTTTGGAAAACTTGGGCTAAACTGGTTGAAAGGTAAACATTTTTAGACACCTAGGTTATAACTAACAGTTGCAGTTCTATGTATCCTAGACATCAAAAAGAAATGTTCACTTTTCTGCCTAGTTTTTTCCTGTTAACAAAGACATCTTGAATTCTTTTGACTAACAAGGCTGGCAAAAAACACTTCTTACAGATGAATAAAAGATAGTTAGAAAGGTGCACATGATGCGTTTGATTTTGGCAACATACTGAATACAGCTAGAGTTTGTTGATTCAGCCATTAAACGGCAACTATTTTGATAATCATTTCATTTCAGCCATTTTTCAAGCACAACCTACAAACATTCTCTGGTTGCAGTTTCTTCAATGTGGGGATGTGATGTCCATCTCTGCTCCATAGCATTGTAAACCGAATATCTTTTGGTTTTGAACTTTTTATTTGGCCACAACAAGACCTCTGAGAGCATCACCTCGGGCTCCGACAACCTGTGATGGACAGCTCTCACTATTTGACCGTTCACACACTGAAGCTTTCATTGAACAACTGAGAAACGAACTGTCAGATTAAATCAATATTCAAAATGATCTTTAGTTGTAGCCCGATTTCCGAACCTCTCAAAGCGTCATTTGTGAAATGACAGCTTCCACAGCTACACTTTGAGAAGTAGCCACTGGCTCGTCCCTGCACCTTCTGTCACCTCTTCCATGTGGAGTAGCACCAATAGCTCCCTAACGGCACCTGCTCAGACCGCACCCCCCCGGCTATGACAAGCCCTGAACCCGCCTTGTGCAAACATGTCAGCTGCACCACAGTTTACCAGCTGCGGATGGAGGGGGACCCGCAACTAACGCTGACACACTTTGCATACTTTGTATCGTTCTCACTTACTTAGTTACTTAGAGATGTAGCCTAGACACGGCACATCCTGTCAGACAAAGACACCAAACTCAGTCATCAGCAGAGGTGCCCGAGACACTCGAGTGGAGCAGCGAACGGAGACGTGGGAAATGACTCAGCCGCTGGGAGAGCACATGGGCGACAACACAGACAAAACTAAGTCATCGCTAAACTAACAGTCCTTCAGTTTGTCCAGCTAGTAATGTTCCGACGATGTTGTGTGGGGTTTTTTTTTTATTATTATTGTATTCAGTATGACTGTACTGCCCACGTGAAGACTAGTGGTCCTCAGTTTTTATGGCTGCCCCGCTGTACTCTCTGGCACATCCTCCCACTGTATCACAACACGAGGTTACTGAAAAGTCCTAATCTGTGACACTAATACAGCGCTGTTCCCCCGCACACAACAGGACACGGCACGTTTTCAAAGCTAGCTTGACGACCACAGGGGGGGGGGACGGACACCCGGGGCAGCCTTTTCTTTTTGTCCCCTCTCCAGCACTGCTACAAGACGGCAGCCCCGGAGCTGCCAAGTCTGCGGTCTCTTGCCCAGGGACACTTCAGCAGCGGGCGACGCGCAGCGGGACTTGAGGGGGTCTCCGTCGGCGCTGCCGTGCCGCCCCCCAAGGCTCCGAAAGTAACGGGGCGACCCCAGTCGCGGGTGCGGGGCGACCAGTTCTAAGCTGGAGAGCAGCCCAGCGGCCAGACGGCGAGGTCAACAGCAACTGGTCTCCGAAAACAAACCACCGTTTGTTCGACAAGAGTCGCGGTGTCTAAGTTTCAACCCGCGGCTCTGAGGACAACAGAGTCGACACGTCGCAGCTGCGCGATAGGAAGCGGAAATTATTCAGAAGAATATCTCAAAGTGTGTCTCCATCTGTGGTGTTGCAGTAGCTTTGGGATATGTTGAATTTCGAACACTACTCATTAACTAGCATCTAATTAACTCCTACGTGTACCCACGTATCTCTCTCTCTCTCTCTCTCTCTCACACACACACACACACACACACACACACACACACACCTATCCATTACCGAGCTATGAAAGCACTCAGTGTTGCCGTCAATGGGGCAGTCCACGTCCCGTCCGCACACACATGGCGCTCAGAGCGTGGAGGTGTGCATTTGGAGGTGCGTTCACGAGCCCTGCGTGGCCCCTCTTCAACTAAAAAAAAAAAAAAAAAAAAAAAAAAAACTGACCGCAAAGCGGTAGTGACAATGAACACCGTGTGACACTACTTTACCTGCGTTTAAAAGTTTCATGGCGTGCGTGAACGACGAGTCCAGGCTGTCCTTCTCCGCCAGCAGCTCGGGGAGGTATTTGTCGTCGTTCTCCATTTTGAGTTTAGAGGGGGGGGGGGGTCAGTTTCGGTTCAACAAAAAGCGTGAAAAACCCCAACAATGATAGAAAAAAAAACAAGTAGTCCAGTTATGTAGCTATGGAGTGCCGCGTATCCTCTGTGCGGACGGCGCTTTGCATGTGGCTACCGGGCGTTTCTGCGAGAGACGAGTCCGCTACTTTGCGTGTTTATGGTTGCCCAACCGGCCGCCTCCGTCTTCTCAGCTGCGATGGCTGGATGGAAATGGGAGAACAAAAGCGATGAGCGACTGAGAGAACAGCGATCCGACTCAAGCCGACGGAAGTGAGCTCAGAGGGACGTAGTTCTCCGGACTGACGCCGCCTACTGTGTGCAGTGTGGATGCGCGCCGCCGCCGGTACAGATAACCCAACTGTCAGATTTATGATAGTGGTTATATGGTAACATATGGTATACATGATAATAAGTGCCAATATATCACTGTAACTGTAGTCAGTTATGTCTTTCCTGTGAAGTTTATAATGTTTATATAATTAGAGTCGTTAAGGAAATAGCCTACAAGTTAATCCTTTTTTTTTTGTAAGGGAATATCCATTATTTATCTTTTTTTAAAGGATTTTTCAAGTTTGTTTTATTTTTCACAAGACTACCTAGAAACTTCTGGGGTCAGCTCTAGCAGTGTCGGTAATGCCGGATTTATTGTATCGCCAGTACCAGTTGGTACAATTGTATCACTGCCATAATCTTCATCATACAGAGGCTTTTAATTTGAAAATTACAGAGTATATTTTCAAACATGAAATCACTGGAATATAAATCTTAGAGTGTAAAATAAAAACCACAGATAGATAGATAGATAGATAGATAGATAGATAGATAGATAGATAGATAGATAGATCAAAACAAATAAATCACAAGATAACTAAATCAGGCCATTCGAGGAGGTAAGAAAGAAAACACCATACAGTTAAAGCCTAAAGAGTAGAGAAACTAAACAGTAGGGGCCATGCTCTAACTGCCATATGTATCGAATTGTTATGTACTGCAGTGCAAGACATTTCCACATCAAGTACATTTTAATTGGCGTGAATAGGACAATGATGGGTGATGACACATCTTCAGTGTTTAATTTGATATTATGGTTTCAGTTCAGCCAGCGTTCCCTAAAGTTGTGGCAACCTCCATTCCAGGCTCTCTACTGCCCCCTAGTGGCGGTGCTGATCATGACAAAGAGCGGGCCACGTTACGCCGAAACAGGGTCCGTCAGAAGAAGCCCTATTTTCCTCTCCACTTGTATCGATTCGAAAACACTTATGTACAAGTAAAAAGTGCAGTGCGGAGAATGCCTGAACAGACCTATCAAGGATTGAGTCCTCCGATTCGGAAGGTGGTAATGAACCTGTCATGCCACTGAGTGGAGCACAAGGGGTCAGAGGGTAGAGCTGGCCTAATGCATACAAAGCTGACCATTCCCTGTGTATTGGGTCTTTAAGCATATACAGTAGTTTGCATTATCTGCAAGGGAATGCTCACTGAACAAATTGCGAAAACTGACGGTCATTTGTCAGTACGCTGCTGGAGTGAAAACTATTACTATCGACCGCAGGTGTACCCAGGCATGTATCTGCTCAAAACAAATGAAGGCAAAAATTGTCTGCAATAAACACTTATGGGAGGCCGAAGACCCGCTCTAACTATCAGCGTTCAGCGTGATCTATCTCTGACCATTACGATGTTATTAGTGCTGGGGGTAGCAAGGTTGTCCTGACTCCTCTTGTCATTGACAGAATGGATAGCCTGTGAGCTGAATTTCAATTGGCTCATAAAAGGAAGAGTTACTTCTTTTGGCAGGTGGAGGAGTTCCAATCTGATAGCTCGCACTCTTGCCTTCTGCCGGTGTGGACTTCCCCTGTCCCCTAACATACAGAGCCACAGTCTGGGGTAAACAGGGGCAGATGGAAGGGGGTAAACACTGGGGTAGGCTTATATAAGTCATTGCGATTCCAGATCTTTGCATCTGACCATTTTCATGCCCCAAAGATTCCAAAAAATGGCAAGGATTTAGTGTTCCCCTAGAGTTTTATCCTTGTTAGGGCAGAGGAGCCTGCAAAACAGCATTTAGAGCATCATGGGACTCTGAAACTCCACTAAAAGTCAAACTAATGAAATTCTCGGCAGCTCCTTATGGCAGGTTTCACTGTAATTTTTGCCAATTGCTGTATAACAAGACGTAAAGTCTATAGCCAGGTTAGTGGCTCTGTGTGGCTTAGGTACCGCAGCGCTTTGACCTAATGCTAACGTCAGCTTGCTAACATGCTCACAATGATAACACTGATATGGGGAGGTTTAGCAGGTTTAATGTTTACTATGTTCACCATCTTAGTTTTGTGTTTTAGCATGCTAACATTTGCTAATTAGCACAAAACACAAAGTATTGCTGAGGCCGAAGAGATTGTTAATAATTTGGCAGGTATTTCGTCATAAACCAAAGTATTAGACAAATTAAAATTTGTGCCATCATTTTTGATGTTGGGGCTAGATGAAAAGTTAGGAGGTCACCAAAGTCATTACAATTCACATGAATGGCTGAACAAAATTTTGTGCCAGTCCATCTAAATGTTGAGATTTTACTGGATAAGTGAAACTTTTGACCTGCTGATGAGGCTACAAGAAAGGTCAAGGGATCACAAAGTCAATTGGATTCATCCTCTCAGGACCATGAAAGTCCATATCAAATGTAATGGAAATTCATTTAATAGTTTTCAAGGTATTTCACTAAAAAACAAAAACATCAACCTCATTTTGGTGCTGTTGGAAGATCACCAAAGTGAGAGGGATTCATCTCCCGGGGACCATGAATGTCCATGCAAAATTTCACAGCAATCCCTCAAGTAGTTGTTGAAATATTTCAGTCTGGACTAGTGGTGAAAGTGGTGACCAACATTGCCATCTCACACCACATTCAAATGATTTTTTCTGCTCAGACATCTGACATGAAAACAAATATAAATAAATACATATTAACTTAATCATAGTGGAAATCAGCACATTAGAGGGGTCACAAAATAGATGATCTCCAGTTTTAAATGAAAGGCTTTCATCTCTACAGTATACAGTATTTCTGCAATCTCATACTGTATATCAGTTGACAATAGCTAACAGAAAATAAAGATAAAATGAATGTGGTGGAGAGACAAACAGAAGGAGAGCAGGAATTCATAAGCTTACATTCTATAGTCTACACACTGTCATTGGAGGGTTTTCCTGTTCTTGGGCAGTTTAGGCAAGAAAGTGAGAGACATGGCTGGGTTCAGTCTGAGGGTCATGCTCAGTTCAGCATCACTACCAGGCCAGAGAAACCTTTTTTTTCCCCATGAAAGCTTTCAGAGCTGTCACACCTGCTTAGGTCTGTAACACTGCCCTGCCCCACCCGCCTCTTCCTCCATCTCCTCCTCTTCCCACACTCCTGCACTTCCCACCCCTCATCACCCACCGACTACAGAAAACAAGCTCTCCCTTCATCCCATCCTCCAAACCTTCTGTCTGTCGCTGTCCTGCCTACGAGGTGATTTGTTTTTTTTTGATGACCAATGATCAAGGGTTGGGATTTTGATGAATATCTGTCTGGCTTTATGTGAACTCAAAAGTAAAGACTTTGCATTGTAGGAGTCTGATTCCACTATTTGGAGACATGAGTTCTGGGAAAAGTCATTAGTGAGGGTATTTACATATTCTGCCGGTACTGCAAGAACAGGAGGAAAAAAAAGTGGCATGGACCCAGCAGCCAAAAACTTTAATTTACCTTCCTAACAAGCCTGAAGTTAGAATAACATGGCAGGTGAAACCCCAATGTCTTTTGCTTCAATAAATAAGTAATATGACATTTCAGGTTGTTTTATTTCTGAGGAATTGGGAAATGAGTCCAGTTTTTTTCCCCTGTTAAAAAAAAACCTAATAACTCATTTTAGTGTAAGAAAATGTGAGAATATTTTATCCCCTAATAACTCTGCTCCCATTATAGTCATTACTGTTGAAATGTGGACACCATTATTCCACTCTTGTGTGCATACTCTTCTGAAATACAGAACAAAGTATGGTGAGACTAATATAAATATGCCCTTGAACTGACAAAATCCCTCAACCTTTTAAGTGAAAAGAACATAGACACTAATAGCATCCAGCTCTCCTCAGTAGCTTTTGCTCAAGGCATTCATGCTAACACTTTGGCATACACTATATTGATTCTAACAGAAAAGCATAACTCTTTAATTCTTAATATAGCTTTCATTAAATGATTTTTAAAATGGCATTAATCAATATTTTTATAAGTATACAAGGGTCAATAGAGGGCCAGCAAGTGTTGAATTACATTTGTTATGGGACCAGGAACACAACTCCAAAAGGATGATAATGTTGCTCCGTATCTGCTGAATGTGTAAATATGGCATTTGTTTGCCAACACTAACAATATCTTGCCATGCCACTAGTTTTGGTTTTATTTGCGGAAATTTTTGAGATATCTATCTGGGGCCTTTAACAATGAGCTGCATAGAAAAACGATTCACAGCAACGTCTTTCTTCGATTCGATTTGTTGTTGTTTTGGCATGTTTCTGGAACTATTCACTGCTGTAAGATTTTTTTTTTTCCGTGTTATGAGCACCACAAACAAAGTTCACCTCCTGTGGGGTGTTGGCGGAAATCTCACAGACAGATGTTTCAAAATCTGCACGAATAAAATTAAAACTATCTGCATGGCAAAGAAGGTGAGAAAGAAAGGAGTAATGTAAACGGGGTCACTAGCTTTGAGAAACCCAACTCTGCAGCTCTACTGACCCTTTTAGACTCTTTAAGCTCAGCCACCAGTCACTAACCATTACTCAACATAGCGCATGCTTCTTTTGCACCAGGCTCAGTGATCTGACAGGGACACATCTCTTGGTGCATACTGTATGTTACATCATAAGCTGACAGTAGCCCAAGCACCTGGTTTTGTACCTTTTAAAAAATTATATTGTCTGATATGTGCTTATGACTGCTGTGATTTGTGCTGAATTAGGGTACTCCTGAGCCCACGGGACAAAGGAATGGCTGAATCTGTTTATTTACACTCAAGGATTTAATTTGTTATTTTCTCTGAGGGCTGTTATTGTGTTGTCTGTGTGTGTGGGTGGGTGTGTGTTTGTGTTCAAGTAGGCTCTTGTGTGTGATTTACTGTATGTAGAACAGGCTTTACACTCAAGGACTTTCCGTCTCTCCTTCACACTTTCATCGGACCCAAATGAAAAGCCAATAAGGTCTTTATAAACACATATATATCTTCATATAATGCCATGTGGCTTGTAAAATTTTTATATCCAGTGTTACATCTCGGAGATCGCTCAGGTAACAGTTTTCATTCAACCCTGCTTCTGTCTTCTGTAAGCAAACAGTAAAGAGGCTGTGGGAGATATTTAGACTCTCAGCCAGGACTGTTGTGCCAAACACAGACTGAGTGAAGATTTCATTGTGTTGTAAGCACATTTTAACTGGAATTTACTAGTCTCCATCTCCTTTTATGAACGCAGTTTTCTTCTGATAATGAGGTTCATAGCGTCAGTTACAGATCCTATGTGTGATGTGATTTTTTAAAGTTTATAATGGCATATTTCAAGTTATTCTGTTTTGGTGAAAGAAAAACGAGATTATTCTGGATGAAAATTGGTGTCGTTTATGGTTTTTTTTCAGCCAACTGATGCCAACTGTCAGTGTTTGAGTAAAGGGGAGAGGGTCACAGAATCCCTTTTGGAATAACCACTGGAGTGAACAAAGTCAGATATTTGAAATTGTACAGGGGCTTTAACAGAACTGAAATGGAGGTTACATGACTTTATGAATTTTAGATAGATACACATAATCCACTGACAAAGTGATTTGCTTATGCAATCTGATCATATCTGTAACGATCTACTCCTAGTGTGAATTCATTTGGACTCCATCTTTCCTGTTTTGTTTAGTTGCTTCTTACCGGTTGTGTGTTTGGTTGTTTTTACTTCCTTTCTTTGTTTGTTTTTTTCTTGCCTGTGTGATTGCCTGCCCCACCCTGATTATCTTCACCTGTTCCCTATTACCCTCACTTCCCTTTTGTATTTAAGTCCCTGTTTTCCCCTCACTCTTTGTCAGTTTGTCTGTTTTGTTTCCCATGCTTTCCCAATGTTCCTGTTTTCCTGTTTTCCTGTTTTCCTGTTATTGGGTTACCAGTTTCTGCTGCCCAGCTCATTTGCCATCTTTGTATAAGCCAGTTGGGTACATTCATTAAAGCACTTTCATCACCCCTACCTGCCCTCATGAGTGTCTGCACTTGGGTCCTGAGATCTTTGAACACTGACAGCACGAACTGACCAGCATGAACCCAGCAGGTGCTTTGTTTGAGGAAGAACTTTATTTGATTTTTTTTTTTTTTAATTTTTGATTTAATTTGTGTTACGCTCTCGTGTGCATTCATGGTGAGTGGAAGAGGGGCCTATGTATGGTGTACAGTGATGCAGATCTGAGGATTGCAAACAAGGAAGTTCCCAAAAAGCTGTGGCTTGGGAGTTCATTGACTGAGTATCTTAAGGACTTTATTAACACCCCGGACCCCCAGCCATTAATCCAGCCTGCTAGCTTCTAGCCCACATCAAGCCTGCTAGCCTCGAGCCTGCCTCCCAGTCGGCTAACCTCAGGTTTGTTCCTGCTCCTGAGCTTACCAACTTCATGACCGACCTCGACCCTGAACAACTTGAACAGTTCTCTTTTCTGGTGACTCACTTAGCTATTTCCCCAAGATATCTCGGGGTCAGAGCCCCGAAAAGGAAGTCTCGCCTTCCTCTCTGCCTACACCTGTCTGCCCACCCTCCGGGCCGTCCACCCCTGCCCAGTCCTCCTGTTGTTTCCCTGATATCCCCAGCCCCATTCCTCTGCTCCCTGTCCACTGGCGCCCCGTTCCTAGTGTTCCTGGTGTTTCTGTTTTCCTGTTTTCCTGTTACTGGATTACCTGTTTTTGAATTCCGTTTTCTGCTGTCCAGCTCATCTGTCTATCTGCGTGTAAGCCACTTTTGTCCAGTTATTAAAGTACCTTCATTGCCCCTGCCTGCCTTCTTGTATGTCTGCACTTGGGTCCTGAGATCTTTGAACAGTAACAATATCACTGCAACTATTTATTTTTTTTTTTTGACATTTTATGAATGAACTAGGTAGCCCCGGCTGAGGGGCTTTACAGTGTGGTTGGAATCTTAACCCCTAAGGGTCGTGCTGTGCAAGAAAAGAAGTTGTGTTTATACCTGTTCAGAACAACCACACTTGAAGGCGGACTGAAAAGCCAGTTATCATAGAGACGGGTTAGACAGGATAATTGTGTGCCGTTATCCCCATATCTAAACATTTTCAGATGGGCTGGCCTGGAAGGCATTCATAGGGATGCAAGCGGTTGTGCACACAAAAAATATCTTAAATTATTGGGTCGTGTTGTGTTGCTAATGGACTTTAGAGATAACCGTGGGAAACGGGTTGAGTACTGAGCATTAAGGGTGCGTGACAATCTCTCAAAAACTTCAAATCTTCAAATTCTACATTCAGGGTTACTATGAATCCAGAAATCCACAATCCAGATATCGTTAGAAGCTACAGTACATAAATCTATTTTCTTTCAAATATGGCATATTTTGTATGCATCTTGTGTTGTTAATCATCTTCAGAGAGTAGATATCATTCTCTTTGCTCTGTGTCCAGTTTATGAACGCATCATTTGGCTGTCAGTTCAGCTTCTCCTTACCCACAACAGGTGGACTAGACTCATACCCTGTACTGCAGACTCTGCTGGCTCAGTGACACAGCAACATCAAAAAGGGATCACAGCCCGTTTGATATGTCAGACCGTGGTCTCAACTGCCTCTCTCTGCTGAATAGTGTCTAGAATGCACAAATACTATAAATAATCTCTGAAACCAACAGAGGATTTAGCACTTGGTTTTAGTTTCTAGTAATTAGAAATGCATTTAGTCCTTCAAAGGCTGGCTGCGGATGGAGATCAGAGGCCTTTCTTAGCCGTTACGGCTCTGTGTAAAGAAATGTCAGGAGTACTGAGACCCCCCCACCTGCTTTGTACCTTCAGGGCAAGTATAAAAATACAGCCTTAAATCATCTTACATTCAGTTTTTAATAATGATAAATGAAATATCTCTATTCGTAGTGCTTCTTCAAAGCAGCTATTCTTTTAAGGTAAAATAGAAGAGTAAAGGAGGGGAGAAATCCTGCCTTTGAGCTTCTTTTCAGGGTTCCCTTTGATCGAGATGTGTCTGTGTGTGTGTGTGTGTGTGTGTGTGTGTGTGTGTGTGTGTGTGTGTGTGGCTGTGTGCATGCACACGCGAATGTGTGTATGTGTGTGTTTGTGTGTGTGTGTGTGTGTGTGTGTGTGTGTGTGTGTGTGTGTGTGCGCGCGCATTTGTTCATGTAAACAGTAAACAAAAACACCATGTTCCCAAGAGCCAAAGATGTGTGATTAAACTCAGTCCTCTGAGGTACAAGAAAGAGAGAGTGTTTGTGTGTGTGTGTGTGTGTGTGTGTGTGTGTGTACTTGTACTTCCACTTCCATCTTTGTGAGGACCGGTTGAGTTCTAAACATTATTGAGTGAGGACATTTTGGCCGGTCCTCACACCTTCAAAGGGCTGTTTGAGAGTTAAGACTTGGTTTTAGGGTTCAGGATAGAATTAGGTTTAGGTTTATGACAGGGTTAGGCTAAGTTTTGAGGTTAGAAATTCAGTTATGATGGTTAAGGTTGGGGTAAGGTGCTAAGGAATCCATCATGTCAATTACTGTCTCACAAAGATAGAAATACAAACGTGCGCGAGCATGTGTATGGAACTGAGAACGCAAACAAGAAAAAAAGAAAGCGCCTCCGCCACAGTCTCCCAACTTTCCCTGCATCATTACCCCAAGCTTTGAATGTTTCATGCACACAACGAATGAAGAGTAATGCAATTTATCACCTCTTTGCTCCATGTAAGCTAAAAATTATTCATGGGAATTTGTAATTGTAAGGAGGAGACATTTTCCTGTTCGTTCCCTTAGAACAATATTCATGTTCTGACTCAGCTCTCTGCAGCCATCTACAGTGAAGAAGCACATCCGTGTGACATTTGGTTCTCTCCCTAGACATTCACATATTTGCATTGTCCTTCCACAGCCATGTAGTGTTCTGTTTATCTTCCCATTGCTGCATGGCAAGGCTAGAGCTGTGTATGCTAACTGGATGTCTAATACGTACATGCTGCTTTGCTTTCAGCCCACTGACCAACGAACACCACGGTGGAAATTCATGTCACATCTGCTAATTTAAAACACAGTGTTTTGTTTCTCACCTCGCTGCTCAGTTCACCAGGCTTGCATTGACAAAATCGTATGTAATCTGTTTTGGGCGAGGCTATCTTACAAGCACAACAAAGAGGCCATCAATCAAAGCCCTCAGGGAGTTTTTTGTCTTTTCACATATCAGGAAACCTAGCCCTTCCCTGTCGTTTTGGGTAGTCTGATTATTTGGCAGGCTCGACCCCCCTCCTCACGTTGAGGTTTCCAAGGTCCTTCTTGAGTGTCGAGTCAGATTTGTCTGGTTTGGCCTTTAGTAAAAGCTCTCACACACACAGCACAAGCAATGCGCACACACGCCTGAATAAAAATACACTCACACACAAGCTGTGGGTGAAGCGGAGGGTGAGGCCTCCCGACTAAGACAACACCTGGATCGAGACAGCTGGACTGATGAGGTCTGATGTGGCCTCGGGCATCTGAAACTCTGCATTCTCAGTGGACTCGCTCAGCTACCTGCAGTGTTTCCTACAGTAGCGAGGTCAGGCAGTCCATCCCACCTTAGCGGCCAAGGGCATACTTCAGAGGAATTTTGAGTTTGTTTTTTTTGTTGTTGTTGTTGTTGCAATGCTCGTGCGATGTTCTGTGGAGCTCTGTGCATTAAATCGACTCAACTTCTTCCCTCACCCCGGAATGGCGGTTCAGCAAAGTCTATATAACGGGAGAAGTCTCTGAATAATCCACCACCAAAACTATACTTTGGTGACAATTTGGAAAAATACCAGACGACTGTCAGTATAAGAAATTATTAGACATACAGTACATAATCAAAATGCAGTTCTGAGAAGTTCTGTAGTTCTGAGCAAACACTGGCTCCTTTAATGTGATTCAGCTGCACACAACACCTACAAGCCACCTGACATTTCAGATGCTTTTTATCTCTAACTGACAACGAAACACTTTCAGCTGCTACGGTTCCACTAAAATTTCAACAATTTACTTTCACATTTCAACTGCTTTCAGCTGTTACACTTGTAGAGAATGTTAAGCTGGTTATACTGTATCTCTTACTCATCAGCTGATCCTACATCTTGTTATAGTACCTTCACCTCAACTCACCGTTCAGCGTCTGTCTTTGGTTATACTCAATTGACTTGAAGCGCCTATCCCTTAAAGTTATGATCTTTAGGCTTTTCATGAAATCAAATGCCATTCTTCATACTATTTATTTCCTGCATTGTTCTGCAATAGCCGTTCATTGTACAGTTTTTACAATCACTTATTATCTCCCTGCATAGTAGTTCTAATTGTTAGCAGCGGAGTCCGCCATTCCTGCGCTGGACTCAAATGGTGCGGCATGTAATATAGTTCCATCTCAGTGATAAGCGCCTCACGGGTTACTGTTACTGTAACCAGTCATGTTGCATGGAAAACTACTCACACCGTGTGCAGCGGGAAATAAGATTGCAGTTGTAATTATTATTGAACAAATTCTTTATTAAAGCAACATGAGTTTGTTTGGCTGCTCTTTAAACACCTACAGCAGTTGTTGTTTTGTTGTGTTCCTGACAAAGTACCTGCAAATCAACCAGGGCTGAAATTATAAGGATTACAGCTTTAATTGACAGTTCATTTGCTTTTAGTGTGAACATTTCGCCTAGCAATTTAACTGCTTTTATTGTTTTTTTTATCCTGAAACGTCAGCTCATTTACATGTTTGGACTTCATCTAACACATTAACTTCTTTCAGCACTTACATGTATGTACAAACTGAGACTTCCAGTGCTTTCAGTGCTTAGACTTTAGAGACATTTCAGTCTGCTTTCAGAAATCACACTATTTTCAGTGCTTACGCTTCATCTGGCACTTCACACCCTTTCACCGCTTCAAATTCTACTGACACTTCAGCTCCTTGAAGTGCTTCAACTGTAACTCCCAGACAACATTTCAGATGCATGATGATTAACGTTTTTAACATAACACATAGCTTATTGTTAGTCTGCTCCCACCAGATGAGCATCAGATATTACAACAAGAAACGGCTTCCTTTTCTTCATGTGGTCACGGCTTCCAAATGGATTTTCTGCTTTACTGTATCTTAACTCTCACATAAACTACAAAATGTAGTTTGTCCTCACTTATGGTCTAAGATATGGCAACTGCCCACACCTCACCATACCCAATTGACCCCCATACATATACCCGCCAGAAGCACAGAACACTTAATCATACTATTCAGTAAATCAGTCATCTCTAAACTTTAGTACTTTTTTTCCCTCTCTTCTGTCAGTCTCGACCCCCACCACTCTCTCCTCAAGGTTTTGATAAGCATACGAGCTGAAGAGTTAATAAGTGTATTAATTACCTGTGTAGGAGACAAACCAGCTCCCAGAGCGAGCCCCCCCTCCCCCACACACACACACACACACACACAGAGACACACAGACACACGCACACACACACACACACACACACACACACACCAACCAGTGACGGTCACAGTTGTGTTTAAATGAGCCATCATTGTCTGACTGTCTCCAAGGTCAGCTGAGGCTCCGCAGTTAGCACAGTACCTGCTACGGGAAGTCTCTAAAGTGACAGAGTAATGAGAATAATTAGAATAATACAAGGTCAAGAGGGACATGGAAAGAGAGCGGGAATGGAGAAAAGAGTAAAGTGGCGAGTGAGGAAATGGTTGTAATCCTCCTGGAGACTGGATGTGATCACGGCTCGATACTTAAGTTTCTAATTATGTCTCTTTGTCAGAGAGTCAGGTTTCTGTAGGGCAAACACGCGCACACTCATGCAGACACACACACATCGACAGACGGCACACTCAGCATGAAGGGTCTACAACCTGTCTGGACGTCTTTTGTAAAAAGTCTCAAAGCTCACAGATTCACTTGACATGACTATAATGTTTGTCTGGTCTGCCCCTCTCACCCACACATGCACAGACCGAGCACTAATGTGATAGCAATTTCAACATGCATGTACAGTATCTAGCGCTCTGGGCATGCCGGGGCATAGGTGCCTTCTCTCAGCAAGCTCTGGTGGAGGAACCCAGAAGCACAGCCAGAAAAGAAGAGCATCAGCTCAGTGTGAACAGCGCATACAGCCAGAAGTCAGTACAGGTCAGCACACAGGAGTAGCCGGCAGCCCAAATAACAAGCAGAACAAACAGCAGGATTTCATTTCTCGGCTGCAGACTTTCTCCTCCGGATGCTTATAGGAACTGGTATACACCAGTGCTGTCATGACAGCAGAATTTTAACTTTCACAGGCTGCAACCTCAAGGTTTTTTTTGTTTTTTTTGTGTAACCCTTTATTTATTTTAGAAAAGTCATCCAATTCATACTCAAATTACCCCACGACATACAGTGGATTCTCCCAAAAGGTTTCAGGCAGCACTGAAGCAATGAATCCTTTAGTTAGCTGACATGAAATGAATCAACATCAAGTTTGTTAAGTGATTAAAGGGGAATTGCACTGATTTTATACATCAAGGTCTGTTCACAGGTCTTGGGGAGTACAACTGCTTATGTGAAAAGAAAATGTTTAAAGTCTTTCATGTCTCCAGGGGGAGCTGTGTGAATTCTGCTAAATGTCCTCAAGTGATGTCACATGAGTAAGCGTTGGTCAGGGCTGAAGATTACAACACTGAAACTACACAAATCTGTGGAGAGAGGAAGAAGTGAGATTACCAGACCTCTGTAGCACACTGAGGCTAGTATTACACACCTTAATCTGTGATCAAAAAGTTGGCGATCGAGTTGCATTGTGGGTAATGTAGGCGCCAGGTTTTGACGAGAAAGAAAAATCCATAGAATAGAAAAGACACTATATCTCTGCTTCTGTTGCATCAATTCTGATATTTTTGATTTTAAAACTGTCCATTTTGACTATTTTAATCATTTAAGTCACTCAGCAAACAAAAAAGGCATATTCTTTCTTAACAGCTTTCAAAAATGAAGATTTTCCAGTTTTGTTTGCTTTAATATTACTGTAAATTGAATAACTTTGGGTTTTGACCGACAAAGCAAGCATCGTTTTTGCTCTTTTCTGACATTTTTGAGACTAAGTGCTTAGTTGACGAATTAAAACAAATAGATGACCTGATTATGAGAATAATCATTGCTTGCAGCCCTTGTCACAGATAAAACACATAAACATGTCATCTTTTCTCATCTTAACGGAAGGAAAACACGATAAAATAGGACTTCATAAATAATCACTCCTGCATTTAATATCTAATTTTATATTTTCACTTTAATTCAAAAAATTATACTTTACATTCAACTAATTCCATTTTATTTATGTTATTTGTGTTTCCTGTGTAAGGTCACAGTCACAACTAGTATAATGGGCAGAAATTAAAGTATTGTGTTCTTACTGTAAATGTATTCTTCTGCATCTTAGACACAACGTTGGTTTTACATTTCTCTTGGCAAATCAGACTGAGCTTACATTTCTTGCGAATTCATCTTGTTGTCCCATTCAGTATCTGGATTCTGGTCTGGATGGCCCAGGATGAACCTTTTGAATGGTAGCAGCTGATCAAGAAACCCAACATTGTCTGAGGATCTCAGTGCTTCTTTTTTCTTTTTTCTTGCGCACCCACTGGAAAAAACTCCTCACCTGCATCTCAGAGATATCACCCCTTTGCCATCAGGTACAGATCATTCTCCAATGAGACGTGTCAATGGTCATAAACCAAATTTAATGGGAATTTAACCTGATTTTTACACCACTCACACTTCACGTATCTTTAGTATCTTTATGCCTGGCATGTAAGTTATCAAAATGAAGCACCTCATATAAACCAACCAATAAAACTTATAGGTCATAATTACCCATAATAGCATCTTTGTATACAATAACCTGCACTAACACATCACATTGCATACAGATTACAGGATTGTACAGGTTAAGCACACAAGATGTAACATGCAAATTAAAGAGCTGTAGAGGTACTGGTAAGTGGATTCTGTTACCTCCAGACAGAGTCAGGCTAACTGTTTCCCCCAGTATTCTGTCGCAAGCTAAGCTAACTGACTGCTGGATGTAGCTTCATACTTAGCTTACAGATAGGAGAGCGGTGACAAACTTCCCATCTAACGCTCGGCAAGTATGTTCCAAAATGTCAGACTATTCCTTGGAATAAATGTGTCCTGCTGACCTAAACTACACAACGAATGAGTGGAGCTTCAACAGAGAAGACCTCAGTCCAAGCTACCATTAGTCTCAAAATAAACTGTGCGGAATTCAAAGCTGGATTGTGAATCCGACAATTTAACGTTGCATTGTTGTCACTTTACATAGTTTAATATAACTGCTGGGAAATGAAGTTTTTCAAACTACAAATACGGATAAGTGCAAAAAAAACATCAAACATCAGACAGCATTCTGGCACAGGGGTTTTGATATCAGCTGGGTGTCTGTGCTCCTTGGCCCTTTAAGTAAACGCTTGCCAATTCCAGCCCTGGCTCCTGTTTTGTCCACCACTTTATTTGGACTTGGATTAAGATGAGGACACGCTGGAGTGTTTGATGCTGAGGCCATGTTTTTTAGCGATGTGACCCTGACTGCTGCAGCTGTCAACAACCAGAACGCAGCTCTGTGTCTTCCAGCCGTCTTCCTTCCTCCTTTTCTTTTTTCCGATCGATGGGTTTACGGCCTCTGGCGGTGATGTGGAATTTGGTGCTTGCAGAAAAAACATTCGGTGCAAACAGAAGATCTAGGAAACCGATCCCTTATAAAGGCACCGGACTTCTGAACTGCTGTTTTATTTCAACTTCATCAAGAAAAGAACAATATATCTCCAGTCGTTGGTTTTTGTGCATCTGCTGTGTCTCTGGATACTCTTAGTCTAATCTGTTCATATGACAGAGCAGCGGCCATAAAGGTGACATGGGAATGTAACGTAATGGCCTTTTTTACAGTAATAATGTATTGAGTGGGTATATTTATGAGATGGTAAAAGGGCAGGAGTTACAGTGTAAGTGTGTGTATGTGTGTCTCTCCGTGTGTGTGTGTGTGGGGGTGGGGGTGGGGGTGGGGGGGTGTTACTTTCCTGCTTCATGTGGCTGCTGCACTTTATCAGTGAAGTGAAAGACAGCATTCTGGCATCTTTTACGCTCCAATACACAGGAGAATAAATTCCCTCACAAGACCACCCTTTCCTCCAGACATACACACACACACACACACACACACACACACACACACACACACACACACACACACACACACACACACACACACACACACACACACACTTACTCCCACAGAGCAGCATCCTTCTAAAAAAAAAAAAAAAACACAAACATTAGGCACGAGGAAGTTGCTGAGACACGAAAAGCCGTCTAAGCTGTTGATCCTGTTTGCTGCTTTGAAATTTTCCAGGAAATCTTCCTTTTCTATCTTTTTCACTGAGGGCTCAGCACGGGGAGAAGGAGGCTGGCTGAGACGGAGTCTTATCTATCGTGGGGCAGAGTAACACTCTGTGAAGCGCAGCACACTCCGGGGCTTCGTCTCATGTGTCCTCTGCCAGTTGAGTCTAAACCCTTAAGAAACAGCTGGAGCATGAAATCATACGAGGGAGCGCCGTCTGGTTAGCCAGTGTTGATGGGTGACATGCTAATGTGATAAAAAAGTGTCGAAATGTTGGGAAGACCACGATCATGGTAATGTTGACTGTTAGTAGGAGATGAGATGTGAACAGCTGCCTGTGGTGTCACCATAAGGGTATGTTCAGATCGAAGCACATTTTTATTTCACATTATTCTCATGTATTTAACGGCTGATTGATGTCGTGTACAATCTTACTGCCTATAACATTTGCCTGAAAATAAAAGCTTAAGGCTGCACTAATTGATGTTTTCATGTTAACAGCGGATCAAATGTCCATGTGCAATGTGAAAGGTCTTGCTCGGAGTGACAGATCCACCGAGAAATATCATCCAGTTATGCACTTCCCCCTTAGCTCTATGGAGCATTTTAGTGTCTTTCAGCTCTTTGTTTTCGTGTCCCCGAAGGCTTACTGTTTTGGTTCAGTCTAACAGCTCTCATCTGCATTGTTTCTGTACACAGCAGGCAGCTGTTAACATTGAGGAAGACTACCTGCATAGCCCCAAAGAAAGACAGACAGGTCAGCAACTAGCTGGTGAACATGAAGAAGCATTTAGCTGCTCAAGTGCAAAACAGAACTAAAAGGAGAGTTAATACTGGACTGACAATCATCAGGCGGACTGAAACATGAAAGCTAATAAAGGCTAATGTTGCTGTGTCTGCTTGCTGTGTAAATAAGCCACTGTATGCTAGCAAGAATCAACTTTATAAGGTGACATTATGGCAAAGTTGTGTTTACATTTTGATTGTGCTGCAACCGAGTGTCCAAAAAATCTGTTAATGTGGATTTAAATAAATACCCATGTTAGCCAGATTTACTACGAAGAGATAACAAAGGCGAATGGTGTAATCGTGACTCAAACTCACCTCACCTGCAATATTCCTGCGCAGTTATTACCAACATTATGGGAGCACTCAGTTTTGGTTTTACCTCCAAATCCAGTGCTAGCTATTGTGGCTAAACAGTCAGTGTGTTTACAACCCTTCTGATCGTCCAACCATTTGCCCCGTTAAATCTATTTTTACCTATTTCGGTGTGTTCCAAGATCTCTGCAGTTACTTTGGTGAGTGCAATATTTACAATAGACTTGAAGTTTTCCTTTCCGCCTGCTCTTTCTGCTTTTGGCTTTTGAAGACCTCAGTCGTTATTCACAAGGCCACGAGAGTTTGTTACATAAAGTACATTAAGTGCTCGAACAAGCGACCAGTGCTGTTGTTTTACTGGTGCGGTCTGACGAGTCTCAGGACTGAATGGGAAAATTTGAGTGAGGAAAGTCAATGACTAAAACCCTATGGAGCCTCAGAAAAAAAATTTAACCTAGTGTCCTCAAACAAGGTACACGCTGCGGTGGATTAATCCAGTGGCCACCAGTAAGAAACTGAGGTTGTACTGGACAGATCCCACTGTGAATGTGTTTTTTTTTAAAAAGTGTCAAATAAAGTGTTCTTCTCTGGATAAAATGAAGAAGGTTAAAAATATGTGTGTATCTGTCGTTGGTGTCTTACTTGAACATTTGACAGCTGGGGGTTTGGTATTTTAATAACCAGAGGTTGGATTTCTTTCAACAGGAAAGGCTTTTTTTTTTTTTTTTTGCTGTCTGCAACCCAACTGAGGGGGATGATGATGGAAAGTAAAGAGTAGAGAGGAAAAGTTATGGGGGCCAGAGAGAAAGACAGCGGGAGCGAGAGAGAATGAAAAAGAAAACACATCTAGCTCAGAGGAGAAGCCTCTGAGGAGAGACGAGATATGCTCATTTTATTTGAACCTGCTCGTGTTCATTTGCGAAGTTGTGAGGTGCTGCTGAGAGATGCTCTGAATTATGGGAGGAATAAGGCGGGAAGGAAAAAAAAAAAAAAAAGAGCACGTTGAGATTGCGACAAGTCCTTTGTGGAAATTCTTATCTGACTGGAGGAAGGGGGACCAGGGCCCTGACAGATTCAGGGCACAAAGTGTCAGTGTGTGTGTGTGTGAGTGTGTGAGTGTGTGTGTGAGCAAGGCTCTTGTGCACTGCGCTGCCACGGTGTGTGTGCGTCTGTGTGTTTTGGCGTGTATGTTTGTGCCAGAAAGGAACTGAATTCAGGTTTGTGCATATGAGCATGATTTGAATGCAATTTTGTGGTTAATTTGTGTGTGTGTGTGTGTTTGTGTGTGCGCAGATGTGTAACTACAGTACTAAACCAGAGTAATTAAACCCTCTCTGCTGGTATTACACTGTGGTCTCTCTGGGAACTGGACAGAGAAAAGTCATTCAAATATTAAATAGGAATAAAATATTTTCAAAAGTCATATCTTAAAGGTATAATAACGCCTTCTCTCCGAGAGTAAAATGAGTTGGTCCATACAAAGAGGTAGGCTGTAGACCCGAGCTTTTCAAACTGGAAGGGAGGCGTGGGAGAGTTGCAGGGGAGGCACGGGGGGAGAGACACGAGACTCGATGACCGTGTGTGGTCAAAGGGACAGGTGGCGAGCAGGTGCTCTAAAAACAACAGGCAGTTAAGTATTGCAGTTTGGCTGCTCATCAACGCCAAAATCGGACTCAAGTTAAATCTGAACACACAGACCTGATAGCCTTTTTATAGATTCACTGCGACTTATGCTTCCCAAAAATACAATTATGTCCAATGTCGCTCGCAAAGACATGTCCAAAATTGTCCTAGCAATCGTAGAAAAAAGAAGCTCCTTATTATTCCGGCGCATGCCTGGAAATCCACACGTCTTAAAGGTTTATTTCGTATCAAGCTGGTTTTCTTGGCTCCGATTGGGCTACTCTTTGTCACTCGAATCTGGCTACACTATCAGTCACTGTCAGTTGCTCCATTTTGCCTCAAATACTTGGGGACTGAATCAGTGCCCTTCTTACCAAAGGTCAGGACAAGCTAACATCATACGATTTCATAAATAATCCTGATCTTCAGCTTGACTGCATATGTTCACTTTGCCCTGGCACTTTGTCTGGCATAAAGAAAGAAATACAAGCAAAAAAAGAGGGGAGAATTTAGTGTTCCTTTTTTTATTTTTTGCTTGATTTCAGTGTCAATCAATTTGAATCAAATGATTTCTTGAATCAGAACTTTTCATATTAGTCGTTATTGTGGCCTTGTTAAAGCCACAGTTAACCGTCTACGTGGAAAAAGGCCACAGTTTCACACTTTTTTGGCCCAACAACGGTCCAGTTCAGGTCTTATGACTCTAAGACAATAAACCAGTTTGAGTTGGCGAAAACAAATGTGAGGAGTTCTCTGAAAAACCTTAACTGTAGTTATCAAGTCTGAATAAGTCATTTGTGAACATAAAAAATCTCGTAGGTACATATTTTCATCAAGAATTTATTCTAAAAAAGTGAATTAAAAGTAGGTGCATCAGTTCAACTTTGTTAATGAATGTAAACTGTAGGAACGGCTCCATCTGACTCCACGGCTCAAAAAAGTGAACAATGTCTCCCTCGTGTGGTTTAACGAGGGAACACAGGTAAAGAAGAAGCGGTTCACTCAGGATTTTTGCATTCCATTGGGATACAACCTGTAAAGGGCATGATTAAGCCTGCAAGCATGCATACATATGAACACGCAGCCTACCTCTGCACGTGCACACACAAACACAAACCCACACACAAACACACACATACACAAACACACATACACACAAACACACACATGCACACACAAACACGCACGCGCACACACAAACACACACACACACACACACACACACACACACAAACACACACACACACACACACACACACACACACACACACACACACACACACACACACACACACACACACACACAGATAATTTCATTTAATTAATGGATTCAAAACATTTGGAGTCGCTCCAGACTTCAGCCTCAAGGCCAAACTTTCAGCACATAACAGCTTTCTGAGGGATTTGGGGCACATTGTATCACGTTGCCATTACATTACATCAGTCAATGTGTCCGTGGGCAATAAAGCACTAATGTTTTTCCAAATGCCAATTTCCTGAGACATGTTAATTTCGCCCTTTTGCATCCTGCAAACTCCTTTGCTCCACACACACAGCTCCACTGAAAATCAATTAACGAGTTGGAAAACACAAATATGAGACTATATAATGATCTGGCAACATTTGAGGAAATCTTGTCTCTGGAAATGCTTATACTACATATAGTTTGTATAAAGCTTTAGCTAGTCTCATGAAACACAGGCTGTTCCTTTTTGATACTATGGCATCACCTAGATCAGCTATAAGGCTCCCAATGGTCACACTGCATTTATTCATATTACTCAAAGGTAACACTTTATTATACAACCCGCGATTTACAATGTCATTTTGATGTGGCAATCAGGTACCGATAAAACACTTACCCACTTACCCTACTGATACTTAAATGTAGGTGCAAGGAAGAAAATAAGATTATGGGGAACAAGGGAATAACAACTTGACATTTAAGAGGAAAGGAGGACTAGATTATACTCAAAGCGTTTTTGTAAATAACGGATACCAAGAAGGTACAGAACTGGGATACAAAACTGAAGTTTGGGAAAAAGAGTAGGGGAGAACAGTCAACAATTATATCACAGCCTGCATAATTTGTTCTTTACGTGTGGTTAAAAAATAAAAAGTGAGGATTTTTAATTAGTCTACATATACTTACAGTGTACTTCAAAGAATTAAAATAATACTGACTGGATTCCTGTTTAAACGTCAAAGTTTAGCTATGTTTGATCCACCCACACAACTGCATGCTGCCTGGAGCAAAGGTCAAAAACATTTGTTTTTACTCTACTCCTTCCATTACTGTGAGGAACAGCACCTATGCCCTAGTCAGTCCAAAGAACGTAAGCTGGTAGGCCAAATCGCCTTTGCAGTGGCTTAGCGTTAAACCTGTAGTTATGTTGCTGTACTCCATTAATGATTGACAAGTCCCTCATTATTCCAAAATTTGTACCCTTTTACCCCAAGCTTTCTACCCCAAACTACCCCCTGGACTGTCATTTTGGGACCAAATCCATTTGCAATATTTTACATGTTCTTCAAAAAACCCTTCCACCTGAGTTGGCAGAGATTTTCCAAAAGCTCTTTTCATTACCTTACTGTAACCCAGTAGTTTTGGTGGCATATTGTAACTGGGAAATACATTAAACCCATAATTTCATCATAGATTCTGCAGAATATCCACGCTGTTAACAGAATTTTCCCAAAACTTCACTTTTGTTTCCTAGCATTGTGGCCCACAGGTTGCCAGATTGTTTCTCCCTTCACTCCCCATAGTCTGGTTTTCTTCCACTGTACCTACATTTAAGTACCAGTAGGAACCAGTCAGTATTTTATTGGTATCTGATTCTTACAATGAAATTACACTGTAAATTACAGGCTGTATCCCCGTTGGTTGACACTATTGTAACTAAACATGGGGCACATGGTCAGATGCTAGTTCTGAGCTTTGCTGCACAGTCTTTGACATGTTCTGTCTCTATAGGCTGCCAACAATTCTAAAGAAATGTATATCTCCTAATTGACTGCAGGTTTTTTCCTAAAATTAAGTTGAAATGATCTGTTGCCATGTTCCAGGCAGCAGGTGAAATTTGGTTTTGAAGGATCAAAGTGGTCAAAGTGGGTTTATCAGCCAGTGATCACAATTTTTAACGATGCTGCAGTGAAAACTTCCAAAGTGTCAAAAATCCCCGGAATGTTCTGGAAACTTCAGTGCATGCGAAGAAACTTTGCTTGACTGCAACCAACGTTCAGTTACGAAGTCCGTCAATCTACAGTCACCAAGCACGTTATTAGGGACACCTGTACACCTGCTTATTCGTCCAATTATCCAATCAGCCAATCACGCGGCAGCAGTGCAATGCACGGGGCTTCAGTTAATGTTCACATCAATCATCAGAATGGGGATAAAATGTGATCTCAGTGAATTTGACCGTGCCATGATTGTTTTTTTACCAAACAGGCTGGATTCAGTATTTCTGAAACTGCTGATGTCCTGGGGTTTTCTCACACAGCAGTCTCTAGAGTTTACTTAGAATGGTGTGAAAAGCAAAGCACATCCAGTGGGCAGGAGTTCTGCGGACGGATAAACCTTGTTGATGAAAGAAGTCAGAGGAGAGTGGCCAGACCGGTTGGAGCTGACGGAAAGGCGACGGTATCTCAGAGAACCACTCTTTACAACCGTGCTGAGCAGAAAAGCTAAAGAGGCCGAGTCGGGTTCCACTCCTGTCGGCCAGGAACAGAAATCTGAGACTGCAGAGGGCACAGCTTCACCAATATCATAAATAAATGAAGTTGACTGATGAGGGGTGACTACAATGCAACAGTAAATGTATTATTTTGAAAATGAACAATAAGAACAAGTGAACAATCAAATTGAGGATTAGTCTCTATCTGCGTCTTCAGTTTTTCTGAGCCACCACTGGGCTCCTTGTTGTCAGGTGGGCTCGGATTGCTTATTGAAGTCAGTGCTGGCAGGAGGTTCAGCAGGAGATGGTGCCACAGCAGAGTCTGGTTCTCTGATTGGTTCAGTGTCCCTCCTCCAGACCAGGCCTCTCATTCTGATCTTCAGCAGAGTGGTATTAGCCTCTGCACCATCCACCACGTCCTCTGGCTGGGTGCAAGTCCTTTTCAGCGTTCAAATTTCCAGACACTTTTATGTGAGTCTGAGGCTCAAACTGCACACAGATCTCTCTGGCTGCGACATCAGTGAGACTTCGTGAGAGTAACCCAGGTCTAACCTTTCCCTCGATAGACAGTACCGGGTATGTCCCTGATGCAGCGGGAGAAGGTGACCTGAAGGAGCACGGAGGACAGAGCAGACAACAGCCAACAGCCATTTTACCGAGCTGCTGGGAGGGCATCACAACCTCCCGAGGGCCCGGCAGTTTGGAACTGGGGGGCCTCCTGCTGCTGCTGCTGCTCTGTCAGGCTCCTGGCGTACTTCTGAACCTGGCTGATGATCTCGGGATGTCTGTAGGTTACAGTCATTCAAAGTTTGTTTTAAAACCACTTCATAACAACACAGAGACATTGCAGCCACTGCACTGTAACTGATAATAAATGTGTGTCAAATACGACTCACTGAGACTGAGGAGCGATGGTCTCTGGTGAGTCGAGCAGCCTTCCGGCTTCAAACTCAACGTCCCCTCATCTTCATGCTGGTGTTCACCTCCCACACCTGAAACAAGGAATGAGATATGATGAGCAGATTGGACATATGTACAGAAAAAAATCAAGACTCATGTTCACCCCAAACTACTGTGAAGTCTTCTCGGGATTGTGGTCTTACCAGCTTGAGAAGAGGTCTGGCCTCGTCCTCTTCAAAGTCCTCCAGTTCAAACTCCCAGAGCCTTCAAACAGAAAGAAAAAACAAGCTTCATCTTTACTGTTCCTCTCTCCCTCATTTACACACAGCTTGGTGTGACATGAGCAGGGTTAAGGTCAGTTGTGGTGCTGGACTGTGTGTGTGCGTGTCTCAGTAACTCACTGCACTCTCAGTGGTGTATTTTCTCTGCTCCACCAGCAGCTCGGTCATGTCTTCAGCCGTCACCTCAGATGGGAGCTGGTTTTTCTGCTGCTGAAGCCTCAGACGTTTTATGTCGGTGTAGACATGAAAGCTATAGTGACTCATGAGAGCTGATGTGCCAGCAGATCTGCAGAGCCCACTCATATCTGTGTCAAACACCTGTGATGGAAATAAGATACTGTTGCTCATTACTCTCTTTTTCAGAGTTATAACCACACCTTGACATACCCTGATGGATCTGTACATGCCTCTGCTTCCTTCAGTCGACCCCATGGATATGATGTTGCTGTATGTCTCAATACAGAAAAGGTTTCACTGTCAAAGCGCCAACGTAAAGTTTACAGCAGCTGGAAGTTTCAGCCATAGATCTAAGAGATCCTCCACACACCCACACACACACACACACACACACACACACACACACACACACACACACACACACACACACACACACACACACACCCACACACCCACACACCCACCCACCCACCCACCCACCCACCCACACACACACACACACACACACACACACACACAGCACCACAGGGCCTCTAAAAGCATCTCGGAAACCACAACAACCAACTTGGTGCTATAAAAAATAACGTTCACATTTTTGGCAGTCAGGTCTGAAGGGCATGAGCTAGAAGCAAACATCCTTTTTCTCCGGAATCTGGGGAGGATTTCGATTTGGTGTCCACCCATTTTTACCTCATGATTTTTTTTTTTGTCATTTTGAAAATGTCCAGAACATCTCCAAGTTTCACAGCTTTTAAATTTGATTCAATCTTCAGCAAATGTTTTCAAATTGCGTTGTTAAGGTCCATTTTACGTAAACTCTCATAAACTAAAACTGGTTTAAGCTTCTGTCTGCAGGAAGAGATGAAATGTTGTAAAAGTGTTTTGAAATACTTCAAAAGTTGAGGATGCAAAGTCAATAAATTACTTAGCGTAACATGTAGTGTGCAAACAACATATCCTAAGCTGCCAAACGTTTGATCACATCGAATAAAAATATCAGAAACATTTCTGTGTTGATCACAATCAATGATGATTTATTTCAGGGTTCTGTAAATCTGTACATTTTAGTGAAAAAACAAAACAAACTGATGGCCTGTAGTCTAAGGCACCAGTTTGAACCCAGCGCATATATGTGAAAACATACACGTGGTTGGATCCCGCTTACGGCTACAATTGGACTAATAATTGTACCTTTCACAAACTGCTCGTCTTGCAAAAACGTCGCTTGGATCTCATTTTTGCAGGAACGTCCCTGTAATGTCTTTTTCAGTGGATAGATGGGGACAAGCGTAGGACTGGAACTGATCATACAACATAGCCTGGCGGAGAGACAGCTCATAACATGTCCTTACCTAATCTGCAGTTTACATTCCACGGCACAAGGGGAATACCTTAGCGGCTGATGCATGAGCAAGAAAGCCCACAAAAGGTTTCACAGTGGTAAATGTGGAAAAGAGCCAAAGACACATCCATCAACTGTATTTAGGGCATTTTGAGACAATTCTTTACAGTGATGTAGTGGAAGGAGGAACATAGAAAGAGCTTTACATTTTAGTCAAAGTATAAGGCAAAATATTCAGATAATGTTAATAATTTCATTTTCCTACACTTAGAAAATGATGGAGAAAGGTGAGGGAATGACACTGTCTTCAGAAGTGTTTAAACCCCTTGACCATCTCTTTGTTTTGTGATGTTACACCCTGAAGTAACAATTATTTCACACATTTGGAAATTCAGTGTATAAAATTCATTTTTCCACTCTCAATCCAGCTGCAGCTTTAGCTAACTGTAAATTTTGAAGGTAACCTTACTCTTTTTTATAACATTTCACATTTTTCTGTACTTGGCTTTTGATTTTGTACCTGCAGTCCAACCTCTAATGCTGCCTCCTCCTTCCAGGTCGTTTTCTTTTTTAACATTCAGCCCGGACCAATGAGCCGTGTGTGTACACATATCCGACTCAATCCCGATTCAGACGTGCTCATTGTTTCCATAATGACTTCAACCGTTCCTGGCCGCTTCACTTTTATTCTCGACTTAGCAAACACATCTCTTTGTCATTTATAGAGGGACGATGTTGCCATCTTGTGTCGAGAAGTGAACTACCACCACTTTGTAAAAGTGTAGAATAATACTTGCAGTTTAGCCAAATTACAATGGTCCCACATCACCACGAATGGAAATGAGTTCAACTTTGATCTTATATTTCTATTATGACATAGAAAAATTGAAGGGAAAGGGCACATGCTTCCATGTATATCACATCAGGTAGAATTCAATTCCAACATTCCCTGTGAGCCCATGAGACAGTAATTCAGTCCCATCTATGCAGGATTGTAAGTGTTGGTGGAGCACCTGCACAGACTGAACCATACACAGAGGTCACAGAACTGCTCACCCTGTTGTTCAGCTACCTCGCAGTTTATCAGCTGAGCTTCTGCTCTACCAGATATGATCACACAGCGCTGGCCCTTCGCCTGCAATCATTTTAACAAGTCTAGTATTGAATTAAAAAAGTGATTAAAAAAAAAAAAAAAAAAAAAAATCAATAAAAAAATTGGATATGTAACCGATAATTTAATTGAGTAATTCAGTTCTACCTGGCATCTGCTGACAGGGTGAGGCACTAACTTGTTTCAAAGGTTCCAGGAATTTTCTTGAATCACATTTCATCATCTCGCCACCAGCTGAATGCTCCTTAAATCACTCAAAACAAATCAAGACGTATCTCAGTGATTGCTTACAATTTTATTGTTATTGTTTTCTCATTGTCAGATAAAAGCAGATAGAGGAGCATATTAATCAGAAACAGCGTTCAGCTTTGGGGTTCCCGTCCAAAGCCGGACGAGTGAACTTTCTGAGGTGAGTATACATTAACAATACAGGGCAAATCCCACCGTCATAAATGCTACATAACACCATCCACATCATAAACAGTCACAATAATGGCTGCTGTGCTGTCAATGTTCTAGGACAGTCAGCCTGTAACACATTCATGACACAGTTATTCTGAGGTAAGCTAGAGTTGGCTAGTGTTGTACTGAGCAAATAAACATCTATTACGTCCTGTATACCTATAGTGTTTTGACTGTGTCATATCCTGTTCCTGTGGGCACAGGTTACTATAGCTGATCTCTGCCTTGGCATAGCTTTGGCAATAGGAGGTAACATGGTAGCGCCCTGTTGGGGGCCATTTGAGAACAAGCGTCTTTGTCCATTTCATGAACATTTAGGGAGTAACTCCCAAGGCCTTGGGCCAGTGAATATAAGGGACTACATAAAGCAGAGTTTAAGTCAGCTATTCATAGTTCAAGTTTAACAAATAACAGTTTCTATATACTGCTACTGTAATCTGAAAGAAAGCACCCATTTATATTTTCTGGGTTATGTACATGTTTAGGCCCAAATGCAGGTAGACTCTGCATCGCCCCCCTCTTTCAATTATAGTGAGATCCACTTTGAAGTGCTGCTTTGCAGTCATACAAATTTACATGAGCTTAAGCTTTAGCTTATTCCAATAGGAGAGAAGGTGCTTGTAGCATGTAGGCTAACGCATTATGATTTTTGATCACATTTGTTTTAGCGTTCTTTCAAACGTTAAAAAAAGAAAGGAAACAATCTGAGTAGACCTGTGTAACTAGTCTAGCTTCACTGGCTGAGTTGAGGTTAGAGACAGATTTTGAACTGAGGGTAGACTACAAAAATGATCAAAGAGCAGCATTCAGTATAACAAAGACGACAGATGACAAAGAGATACTATGATATATATTGTCCTAGGCTTGTTCTGCTAATATAAAAAGGTATAAATAACACATCCTGTTTTGGTTAAATACAGTTAAGATGAAGAAAACAAAGCATATGTTAAGACACAAAAGAAACCTGGTGCAATTCTTCACTGTCTTTATCCACCATTTTTGGGATTACCTGAGATTCCAGTTGTCCCTCAGGGCCTTACGGATTTGATAGCAACAGCACTCGTTGATTGATCGACTGATTTAATCAATCGACTGATTGAGGTTAGAGTCTTATGAGCCAGATGGGGTCAAAGACATTCAAGCAAGCAGAGGTCATTCCTGTCACCACAAACCAGATCCTTGATATAGCATACTTTATCCCAACCAAGCACAACCTGACCTGCAGGCTCAGCACGTTCATGTCACCACAGTCCATCAAACAACCACTCTGAAAAAGCTAAAAGAAGGCATGTAGCAAAGACAACGGAAAAGGCTTAGCTTAAAATGGGCGAGGTATCCTTTACATAATTATCCCTCTAAGGAATTTAGGCTTTTTAATACCATCTTGGAATGCACTATATATTGATACATATATATACTGTATATTGCCATTAATATAAGCAGGATTACTGTTGATAAATACAGTGGCCTCCTTACCATCAGAGGCACCTCAGTGAGCTTCAGCACCCTTCTCACTTTGATTTTTGGGTGTCATAGGCCCCAACGGCCCTACTTGGGTGGAGGAGGAGACACTAAATGTTTTCCTATTTCATCTGATTAAAATTCAAATATGGTGATCCAAACTACATTGGCTTTGGTCACTCTTCATCCACAGTCTCCCTTTTTGAATCCTCCTCTTTCTGTTCCAGGACCTGAGGGGTGGGGCTTGGCAGGGCTGCAACCTCTGTAGCAGCCAGTGAGGGGGGGTCTTGCTGGTCAACAATCCTCTGGGAAGATGTGTCTTCCTGTGGAACGACATACAGCAGACATATTAGCAAAACACATGGCTTTTGGTATCCTTTCATTAGATATGACCTGTTGGCATCAATTGGGCTCGTTCTTGCCTATATAGCAGCTTGAATTGTTTAAGGTCTCAAAAGGCTCCAAACAGTCTTAAGGTCCCCACTAGCAGTTTTCGGCCCACTCAGCTTGTAAAGTCAGTGAAGCGGCTAGTGAAGCTTCAGAGACTGTGTTTATGTCCTCCTGCCTGCTGTGTCCAGCTAAAGCTGGCCTGAGTGTCTGCTGTGGCCCTCTGTGACCTCTGGCAATTTCTCAATTTGTACTCAGTCTAGTAAACTCTGGCTGTTAGGACCAACAAAAAAAAAAAAAAAATCATGTATGGAGTAATGCCAATAACTTCATTTGCAGAATATTTTAAACACACCCCCAACAGACTTTCAACAGAAATACAATAGATTTCTACGTGTTAAGGCTACGAACAGTGCTCATGGCAGACATTCCCAGTTACAGGTGATTAAAAAAATGGCGCAACTGCTAACATTTATTATGGCCGCATTGTATTTATGTCTCCCACTGATAGGGTCCTTTCTTGTGCGTGCTGTCTCACTAGCATGGCTTATTACCACACCCAAGTGGAACAAAGCCATCATCATTAGTTAAAGTCTCTACACACCAGAGGGGAATTTCTTGTGTGATTTTTTTGCACATCTTTTTTTTTTTTTCGAACCAAATGAACCCCATCATATCAGAGACAGAATTTCACCGTGAAAAAGCAGACCCCATGGTCTATTTTTCCCCACTTTTCACTGGCGCCAAGAATGCATCTGACCAATCACAACACAACTTGCTGGAATGACTGACAAAAACATTCAACATGGCCGATCATCTGATTGTTTCTCTTTCACAAAATGCTGCACTATGTGAAAAAAAGGACAAAAAATTAAATAGACAATGTATTTTCCTTCTTTTATTCAGCAGAATCAGCACCAACTCCGAATCGCTTGATCTTGACTCAATTTTTTTCAGAGAGCATCTTTTTAGAACCTATACTTGTATAACTGCATCGCATGAATGCAAACGTATGTAGTACGTATTGACAAATTCACCTCTGAAAAACTGGCTCTTTGGTTTGGTTTGTCCACGTCATTCCTCATCAGAGTCAAAATATCCATCGTGACAAAGGCCTATGGAGCATTGGCCCCACCACTTTAGCCATAATGTTTCATATTACATGTTTCTGTTCAAATTATAGAAATTGTCTCTCTGTGCCTAAAATTGTTTGAATTAACAGTTTTAAAGTACCATGATCAGGACTTACGGATCTTACTACTAGTTTTCTGTTTTGTTTTTTCTTCAGTCGTGGTTAAGTGGCTCTATGTCTTACCTGCTCTGAGAATCGGTGATTCATCTGATCTGCAAACTCTTGCATCTCTCCCTCCTCACCATTTGAGTGGCAGCTTGGACTTGGCACCTCAATCCCATGACTTTCCAAAATGGCAGCCTCTGGTTGTGTGAGACAAGAAAGTTGAGATAGGAAACACAGGAAGTATTAATAAACGTGCATGTAATTTGTCCAGTGTCTACAGGTGGAGACAAACATGGTCCAAGGCTTCCTCCTATGAATCCATCTACTGTATGTAAAATAAGTTTTCAGGTCCTCACCAATATTCGCTCTTCTCTTCATTTCCTTCCGGCGGTTGGCAAACCAGTTGTACACCTTCAACGCTGTCACACGCTCAAACTCGGACAGCTTACAACCTGAGTCACGAAACAAAAAATCCACTCATCTGTCACGTCAGCAAACAGAGCAAAACACATTAAACAAAAAAAAAAAATTGCTGTCCTCCCAGTGGTAGTGTCTCTTACCACGTATCATCAAAGCTCTACTTGGCTTAACAAAATAATGGTTCAAGAACTGCAGTATAGTATTTTTAAATCTTTTGTATTTCTTCCACACATACATTAAACCCTGCTGTGCTGGGGTCGCAGTTTAATGGTAACACTACTACTGGTCAACTGTGACCCCGGAACAGTCGTATGTATCAAACAATAAATTTTGCATATCAATGTGAAATAAAATAACATATGACCACTTCCCAGAGTCTAATGCGTATTAATGGTCTGAAAGCACAATATTTACAATGATATGAGGCAAAAAAAAGCAGCAAACTTCTCATTTATGAGCTGGAAAGAGGAAATGTCTGGCATCTTTACTTAAAAAAATGATTGAAATGATCAATCATTAAAATAGTCTTTGATTAATTATCTACTGATTGACTAATCGATGAATCGGAAACCATTCAGATCAAGTCCACACAATGCCATTTTAATTTAAAGTGGGAAAGCAGACTGAGCTATTTTTAGCAGTTGGCCTCGGTCATTTCTGACAGAACAGGCCTTGACACAGTGAAAATGCCTCACAGTACCTGGTTTCTGAATGACAGAGTTACAGGCACTGGCAATCTCCTCTCGCTTCGCTTCATCTGGATACTGGTTCTCCATGAAGAAACTGAAAGAGATGAACAGCTACAGTGTTTGATACAGTTAAATCATATTGCATCACAGGCTTCACATTTATTAAAAGATGGCACCAGTCTGAGCAGTGCTAGTTACGCCCTAATTTTACACCTCATCAATTTTTAGTCTTGGTATTGAACCAGAGGAGAGAAAGGACAATATTTATTCAGTGGAGGAGCATCAGGAGAGGGCCTCACTATAAAGGAATAGATTAATGGATGCATTAAGGGGATACACATTTCTGTCATTCAAGCTTTACACGCTTAAATCTCTTTTCAGGACTATTAATATGAAGATTTTTCAGTAAAAACTCTCCAATTGTTCCCTACTCATGTCTACCTTCTTTATATCCCCCCCATGGCTGAAAAAAAAAACAAAAAAAAAAAAACAAAACAAAAAAAAAACCCCAAAACATTATTTCACATTACAAAACACACAGGGATCAATTTCTTCCAGGCTTCTTATCCTCTCATCCTCTAAGTTGCCCTATCCTGTCCACTCTGTCTCACACACAAACACACACACACACACACACACACTCCACATCATCTTCACCTCTACTGTATCGTCCTTGGGGCTAAACTAGCTCATAAGGATCAGCACTGCAGTAGTATTGCGTAATCCAGGGGCACTGCTGGTGAAAGCTGTCTGAGGGCCTGTGTGGTCTTTTTACTGCGAGTGGCCAGTCTGCACCCTACACTTACAGCAACCACGTAATAGAGAAATCAACTACACACAGCAGGTAGGAAAATGCCTACTCCTCCTTCTCTGCATCCTCCCGAGAAGACTGTCTGGGAGAAATATGTTACAGAGAAGGGGGGACATAATACACCTCATAATAAATAAACGGCATCATAAACCAAATGCTTGTGCACTGCACAAAAAGCAGGAGGTCAAAACCGACACTAAAGGACATTCTCCCTGGGAAGCTTAATAATACTGAATTTTATCTCAAGCCATGCTGCATTCCTATTGTATGGGAATGACAATCATGAGGAACTTCCAAGTGCTGACATGTTCAAACTCACCTGAAGTCATCAAACACATGGAGGTTTTCTGTAAAGCTTGGTTGAACTCAATCAGCTTTTTAAAATTTTTATTTATTTATTTTTTTTATACTTGAGGGCAAAAACAGAAACTCAATTTAAATAAGATATATTTTGCCTTTTACAGCAAACCAATCATTGAACTGTAAACAAAAAATCCCATCTTGCCAAATCAATTTGATCACCTACGTACTGTAATGAAAACCGGAGAAAAATAAATACTTTAAGTCATTGTCAAGCAAAAAATGTCAAACTTTTACTGGTTAAAGTGTCTAAATTGTGAGGATTTGATGCTTTTCTTTATCCTATGTGACTGAAAGCTGTATAATAATGGGTTTATGACCATGGGGTTGAACAAAACAAAGGATGGGAAGGCCTGACATTGGCCTGTCAGACTGTGGGACTTTGAAAAATGTTAACACATTGTTAATGTTGCTAAGATGTCAATGTCAATGTAATTAGGGTTCAAACCATTTTCCCACATGACATGATTGCAACACATACAGCACTTGTCTACTCTTTAAAAGTGAGTCCAGTAAGACTCACTCACCTCTCCATGATTGACTGGCACTCCTTCCTCCAGGTGAACCTGCTTCCTCTACGCAGCCTCAGCTGCCCACCCACCATCCCTGCTCTGTCGCCGGACATGATCCCCGTCCTCCAATCAGGTTCCTCCTTCACCAAAGAACGCATTGATAAGGTGGCACCTGAAGAAGGGAACACATTCAACAATTTAACTGTTGAGAGTTTGTGGAAACAAAGAGGAAAACGATCAGGTTTAGAATCAAGCAGCCTTTACACCAGCTGAACAGAATATGGATCTTAAGTTGGAGTGTAAAGTCAGCACTAACTGCTACATTGTAACCAGTGACTGTATATAAAGATGGACAAAGCATCTCCACTTCCTCCACCTGTACAAAGCCAAATGAAGCCAAAATATTCCGGATACAGGTTCTGCCATCTTGTGCTGCTGACATCTTTTGGTGCCAGAGTCTGTGGAGTAGTGATCGGTGGGTCGGGCCGCTGTATCGACGTGCCGACCCTGCCCATACACCCGCCCGACCCAATCGCGATCGCACACACAGCTGTCAATCATGACATCACACGCCCCCTTTTAGAGCATCAAATAACTAATCAAAACAGAAACTTATCAGAAAAATGAACACTTGAACATCCATCAGCTTGATAAGAACTACCTAAAATGACAGAAACAGTCCTTGGGAAGTATGTATTTGACCTGTACTTTTTTTTTTTGTTTGGTCCATGTCTGATCCCCTAACATGGAGGGGGCGGGGTTTATAACCTATACTGCAGCCAGCCACCAGGGGGCGAGCTGACATGTCATTCATCTTTATGTAAAGTCATTGACTGTAACAAGTTAGTTTCATTCTAAACTCACCGCTTTGTCCCAAAATGACAATTCACCTTGTGTATTATGAAGGTAATGTGGGAGAGAAGGGTACTACTAACTAGTCACAAAGTAAGAGACCTACAACTAGCTATCACATGTGGACTAGCTAACATAAGAGACAACTGGTGTTTGTCCATTGCCTCAATAATAATTTAATAATTAATTTATCATTTATCAATCGCTTCAATTGTACTTTGATGTTCTTTACTGAGGCAAGGATGGCGAGGATGGAATACGGTCATTATAATAAAAATCATTAAAAAACATCTCTGAAAAACTTTCATCTCAGCCAAACATTCTGCTTAAATAAACACTAAAACCATTCGATACCAGGTAGTGCCAGCATGAAATCACACTCATATCCTCACAAGACACAGCCTCATTGTCCATTTCAACGTCAATGTTAACAGCTGTAGTCCGTCACAGGAAATGTGGTCCTGGATTGGTCTGTACCAGCTATTCGTATTCCATTTATAAGTTTATCTGTGAAGTCCTACATTCTCAGCTCTTTTCAAACTAGTGATTTACTTAATTGGATTGCATCATTAAAACTTAAATGTCTTTGCTAGTAAAGACTAGTAATGCATTACTCAGTTGCTAGGAAACATCTGTCCAACCAAAACAATCAATAATATAAAGAAGTAGTCACTGTAGCATCACAAACTGTAATATATTTGTCAGTTAAACGTTAGCAATGCAACACTTACACCAGGTAGTTAGTGGGTGTAAATCTTTAGTGACAAAGACTCTCTATACAAGGACTACTTTGTTAGGTGCAACCACTTTTGATTTAGTGATGCGTAAATCTTCACTTAGTAAACACTTAAGTTATAACTAGGCTAACTTTGAACTTAAGAAGAGCTGGTGCAACTGGCTCCTCTAACATCTATTCCTACCATCATTCTAACCTTTTTGCCATTAACAGTTACACCTGAAATGACTTGTGTAGATTTTAAGTTATATCTTAATTCTTCACTGTCACTATAGCCCAACTGATAAAGGATTTCTGAGACAGATACTGATATGGATGAGATTTTTTTTTAAAGAAAAATCTGATTACCGATAAGAATACACAAACGATAATATAAATAAACATTTTTGATAAGAATCCCTTAATTTTTTTTTCTTTTTTACAACTGAGACTAATAATGTCCTGACAGGACACTAAACTACTGAAAAATAAACTTGTCCAAAGGGTCCGATCTTTTAGTTTATCTCTGATGCGAAAAGAAAAGCAATTTTTCAGCCAGGGAAACCTGTCAGCAGTTTCAGTTTGCTACTGGTTTAATGGCATGCAGGCCGGATAATGTGCATGCGTCCCTTGCTGCAAGCTGCTGAGGCCAGGGCAGGGAGGGACTGGTTACCTGGCTGGGCCTGGGCGGCTGCGGCGGCAGCAGTGTACCATGGCAGCAAGTGCATCAGCAGCTCTCTCTGCCTGCTCCACACAGGGTTGGGACTGAGGTTGGTGTTGGGGTTGGGGAGGATGTTGGGGAGGCTGCCACTTGCCCCTGCTACCGTCCCGTCTCTGTCCCCTCCCCTGGCCTTGGGCATGGGACTCACGCTGTGCTGGCTTTCACTCCACCTCAGCCCTTCAGTCGGGACAAAACCAATGGTCAGGCAGGCCACAGCCATGGATTAGATTACAGACAGGTTTGGCTAATGTCATTGGAGATTGAGCGATAACTGGGTTTACTGACACATTCCTGTAGACCTGTCTGGCAATTTTCTGTCACAATTAATTAAAAAACAAAAGTCTGCTTTATCATGTATTTCACTGCATTTGCCAATTACAATTTTGACTGATAAAACTGCTTCTTTCAAGTGTCATGATGGGCACGTCAATAGGAGCCTGCGTCAGAAGCAAAGCACCGTGACTGCTTTGGTTTTGAAACATTGCAGAGAAACGTAGATAATGTTAGTATCGTTGTTAATAGCCTGTTTGTTAGCCATGTAGGAATGAAAACCAGCACCAGAGTACCTCCAACAGCAGGACTGAGAACTACAGATGAGCTAAGGAAAAGCTTTGGTGGGTGGGGAAAAAAATAAAGGATTACAATGAAGGGAGACAGCAGGGACAGCAGATGGTCCATTGGTGGCTTTGTTTATTTTACAGAAATGGTAACGTAAAATTGTGACTTTTTGACATGATTTATTGTGAATGCACATTGTCTGAACACAAACTAATAAAAGCTGTGAGCATTTTAGTGGCTACTCATTTGGCATTGTACAGCTGTTTAAACCCATACCAGATTTTTTTTTAGGTAGTTGTATCCCTGTATCCTAGGACATGGAAAGGTCAACACCAACCCAAGCTGTTACTCTAGCCTGTACAGACAAACCGCATTCACCCACTAAAGTTTCATCTCCAAACCAGAAGCATTAATAGTATTGATTAGCAACTCCTGTGACAGGACTACCTTTATCATTTGTCTTTCCTCTGAAACTATAGATTTGCCTCATGTCCTTCCTTGACCTCACGGCCCTCAAGAACCAGGACGGAGTTAGCATGAGGAATTAGAGGTGTGTGGGTTTACCATGCAAAAGGATGGCGGTAGAGAGGAGGACAGATGGAAGGGGAAGGTTAGCAAGCAGTGGTTCATTTTCATGAAACACAAGAAATATCTTTTTACATACAATTTTCTTTCCTATATTGTCACTTCTATAATCTATTAACATTAACCTGACATTCAACCTCGAGGCCGTGATCGGCCCTCCCATGATTAGTCTTCCTGTACCTAACACCCATCCTCCCTGTAAAGATCTGTTTTCCACTCATCTGCTCTATAATGATCATATTCTGCAACTCTACAACCCTCATCCTTCGTCTCACCTGGATTATTCCTCTCCAGCAGGTACCAGCGGTAGAAAGCTCTGCGTTTGGAGTCACTCATCTCCAGGCCTTGCTGCAGCAACCACTGGGAGATGTAGCTTTGGCTGATGCCTGCGTGAATGAGGCAATACTCGTTACTTTGGCATATTAAAGACATGGATTTATTTAATGGTGCAACAACAGCACCTGTATTATTGAGATTGGCGAAGTGAAGCACCAAACTACAGCATGGGAATGAAAAGCCGGCAAAACAACACGGACTGCACCACTTCACTGAACTTTTAGCCAACTCAGATCAGGCAAATAACTACGTCCTGTCTGATTTCAAAACAAAGGCCTGTTCAGCGTTGGGCATAACGATGGGTTCCCCTCGTACCAGCATTGCAGCAGAGGGTATTCTCTAGAGCTCAAACAATTAGTCAATTAATCAATTAGCTGATTGACAGAAAAATAATCAGCAACTATTTCCATATTTAATTAATCATTTTAGCCATGTTTAAGCAAAAAGGCTTAACAGTCTCTAGTTTAAGCTTCTCATTTTTCAAGGACTTGCTCCTTCTCTTTCTCTCATGCTATTGGTAGAGGAATATCTGGATGGACAAAACAGGACATTTGTAGTCGTCACTTTGGGCTGTGGGAAACTGTGATGAGTATTTTTCATGACATTTGGACATTTTAAAGGCCATGTGATTAATCAGTTAATAGTAAAAAATAATCTGCAGGTTAATCTTTAATGAAAATAATCATTAGTTGCAGCCCTAGTACTCTCTACTGTAAAGTTACTTAGAGGCCTCTCACACCAGAACATATAGACTTTTGTTTCTACAAAAGAACCTAAATACACAACCGGTATTGGTGGTCAGTAAATTGCACTTCATTTCATTATTTTCATACATGCAGTGGACTGTAACATTTCCAACATGAGATCTGGTGACTGTGAAGACCATAGCATATGATTCAGATAATTTTCATACTGATCAAACAATTTAGTGACCCCTCGTGCTCTATGGATGGGGGGCAGTGTCATCCCGGTTCTCCACGCATTTTTCAGGTTTTTCCTTTAATTTGTCACTCGTCTGTTCATTTTGTCAGGAAAACACACATGAGGTGACTTGGGAAATGACATTATACCATCCACGAGAAAGTTCCAGATATTTGGCGTGCTAGATATCTTTTGAGCATCTGCAATGCATCGACGAGTCTGTCGGATCACATCTTTGAACAGTTCACTAATAGCAATCAAGTGTTGATTTGCCTATGATCTGGGTCTTTTCTCGTCAAACTCCAAAAACTGTCAACAAAGGGGAAATCAGGGCTAAGATCGTGTAGTGTGAACTGAGCATTACTGGCCAGTTGTGTTTCATATTGCTATTCAGTGGACGGTTTGGTGGTTTGGCACACAGTGAACTGGGGTAAGAACCTGGAAATAGTGCCCCCTTTTCTATTTAATGAATCAAGAATCCATTATCTATTTTGTTTGAATCAAAATCAAACTAAAGTACAAGATTCCCACCCTACCATTTCTGCCCACGAGTGACCTTATACATGTACCATCTACTATTGTAGCACTCCAATAAGCTGTAATGACTTTGTAAAAACAACAGAGAAGGCAGAGTACCTGTAACTTGGCCTACAATTGCCTGAGAGATCCTGCGATTGTTGAGGAAGGTTTTGATCTCTTCTTTCACCAGGTTGCTATCTCTCCTGTAAAAGCAACAAAACCCCATCATGGCATAAGAACCATTACACTGTGGTTAAAACACAAGCCTTTGCTCTGACTAACCTTATTCACTGATGCTTCTCTTTTTTCAGCCATCCCTAAACACCTGACCTGAATTAACTCCACTAAAATTCTGGAGAACAAGTCTGCACCTCTGGGGACAGTAGCTGTCATTATCTGATGTTATAATAGTCTCTCTTTGTCTCTACTATTCTTTTGGTCTTTCTTTTCAAATCATCCTCACCCAGCACTAATTCATCTCATGTTCTCTCATAACAATTAACATCACCATCCTCCTCTTTCCCTTCTCACCTCATGTACTCCTCCACCTTCTCCTCCAGGTCCCACTCCTCCTCTCCCATCATGTCATAACTGAACGACCGCTGAACTGCCACACTGGGAGGGTACAGGGGAGGAGGCGAGGCCTCATAGCTATGGCTCGGGGACAGTGCGGCGCCGTCCAGGCCGGAGGTCTGCGTGGTAGCAGAGGCCAGGGAGAGCGAGGAGGAGGAAGAGGATGACGATGAGGATGGGGCTGGAGCGGCTGTGGTGGGGGTGTTGTTGGACGGGGCCGGGTGAGAGTCACAGTGCGACGGGCGGTGGTCTGGGTCGAGCCTATCCAGGGACTCCAAAGCGTGGATGATCTGAGGTTTGGTCATGCCGGACAGACGCAGGCGCTGTAGGAGGTCGATTTGTTCGATGGTGTAGCGTGGCTCCACCTCACAGCACTCCATTCTGGCATCTGCAAACATAATGGGGGGGTGTAAATTTTGCCAAAGTGAACTTGAGACTGGCTCTTTGAATGAAATACAAAACCAGTTTTGTAAGCGAATATGAACCAACTGTGGCTCTATTAATATACCAAAGCTCTGCATGGCTGGGTTGATTTTTCACTAGATAAACAGCACCCAAAGACTTCACAAAGTGTTACCAAGACATATACTGCTATATTTATCTCTACTCAGCATCTTTGATAGACCTTAAATTTAGAGAATATGTTGCAGACTTTTTCAGAACCTGCAGACAAACTGATAAATGATAAAAAGGATTATTAATAGATGAAAAAACAAATAAAAAAAATTAAAAAAAGATATGCAAAGCTGAATTCAAACACTACACTTCCTTTGTTAGGGTTCATTTATCTTGAATACAACTTAAAATAACTAAATTATTTTATCTATGTTTATATCAAATAACTTTGAGTTGACTCAAAACTGGTTTACAAAACTCAACTTATGAAAAGAAACAGACTGCATTCTCCTCCTAAGAACCCTGGGGTCATTCAAAAATTTGGCACCCTATCAAAACATTTGGCACAGACACTTGGTGCTAACCTTGCTCCATTTGTCCAGGGTGGAATTAAAGTAAGATCACCCTGGCATTCATAGCCTAATATCAGGTCCCTTCAGCCTAGTCATATCCATCGATTCTTTTACTTTCTACTTTTTCCCTGCCTATCCTGTGCAGGGCTGTGGGGAGGGTAGCCCTAACATTCTCAGTGCATTGTACAGACTACAGAGTAAATATTGCATTAAACTTACTTTAAAAAAATTTAGCAATTTGACATGACCTTGCTTATTTGAAACGGGAGACACCTGGGACAACATAATTTGATACGTTTTACAAATCTATTAAAACACACTCTTGAATTCGGCATAGGTATACGTGTATTTTCATGATTTTGCACAGCCATGCTTCCACCATAATACACAGCGGTGAGCTACAACAGGCAGAGCCATCTACCTATAAAAAGTTGATCTTGTTAAATGGGATGTGTGCCGAACTTACCAGAAGGACAAGGATTTCTGGCATGCTTCAAGTCCAAAACTGTCCCACATGCAACTTTGCTGATAAGCAGAACAGAGTGAACTTGCCAGATTTTTGCAAAGATTTCTCCTTCAAATTCCGTGTTGACGGGACAGACCCATTCAAGCTAAAGTAATTGAAATCAGCCAATTCTCACATTTATATTCTGGGCTCTTTCTGTGCAAAACCAAAAGAGGCAGAACAAAGCACTAAGTAAGACCGTGTCCCGTCACTGGGGTTATCTTACCTGATGGAGGGGGTGACACAGACAGGCGACCCGGGAGTGGTTCAGTGCGTGGGGTCGCAGCGGGGACACACCACTGTCGCATGGCTCAGCGGAGTTCAGCTCGGCTGGACCTCTACAGAGTGAGACAAGAGACTTGCTGCAGAGTGCTGCGGTTAAGCTCCCCCTGTTAGCATGCTGGCAAACATACAGCGGTGGATAACTCGCTAGCATGCTACGTTGACTAAGCTAACACCATCAACTCTGCTTGTTTCCCTTGAGCACCAGCCGACCATCCACATTTGCTTGCTAGTTTGTTGTGTTAAGTTCACCAATGCGAGACAAATACAACGCGGAAATACTGCAATATAATATTCACAATAAAAGCATCTTGTGGTGTTCCTACAAAACAATGGTTTTGTTTCTCTACATAAATAAATAAATACTCTCTGCGGCGAATGAGGCTCTCAGGAGAGCAGACAGAATGAGTCTTACGACCACAACTTCACTTTAAACAATGAATGAGCATTTACTTGCTACTGTTTTTGGGAAAGAAACCTATGGAAATTTTCCCTTCCATGGCACATTTTTGTAGGTTCCTGACTTAAAATCACTGAAAAGCCCTTTATTTATAGTAGGCGGTACTTCACTGTATACTGTACACATTCGACACAAAAAACAAACACACATATACTGAGCATATACAATACATAGTAGTAAGTTATTAAGATTCTTAGACTCCTTTGTTAGTTGACCATAGATTTAGAAGCATACTAACTAGGGCCTCAACTAACAATTATTTTCATTTATTTTAATCTACTAATTGTTTCATCCAATTTAACTGGGTAACCATTTTCTCTGTAAAATGCTCGGAAGTAGTGAAAAATCCTATTCACAAGTCCAGAAAGCCCTCACATTGCTTGATATGGCCAACACTCAGAAATCCACAGATATTTAATTTACAGTGATATGGAATAGAGCAAGGGAGAAAAGATTGACAATTTTTTACAGGCTGGGACGAGAGCATACGTGGCATATTCGTTTAAATAAATGATCAACTTCACAATTAAGTGTCTCATTGTTTCACCTGTAATTGAACCCTTTGGCAAGGTTAGTAAAAACTATATGTAAAACATTCAGAGACACTTTTCACAACAATTTAACAGTAATTTTAATTTTATCTCAGGATGCTGCTGATTCTATTAGTTTCACTTCTATTGCTTACTCTTAATGAGAAAGAATTGTCCATATAAATAGAGTGCGCTTTTATTTTGAAGGCTATAGGAAACAACTATTGAGTCTGGGCAACTTGACCCTACAGTCTGTCGCGTCTCCGTTATCAACTTACCTAAAACTTGAACCTTGGAGGTTACATTGACAGTATGGCAGTATGACAGTATTTCAGATGGGCTGCTCTGTACGAAACCTTTACGGTTAAACGTGACTGCAAGCAAACACTTGGTGTATTAGGTCGGGGGGCTGGGACTCAGCCAGCTGCTAACGAGTTAGCTCGCTAGCTAGCAAAGTTAGCTGATAGCTAGCACCGGATTGTCCCACCGCGGAGCACCTCTCTTACCTCCCGTTGCTGCGGAGAGATAGCTGCAGCCGGCTGGACGGAGAGGGAAGATAGTGAAAACTGTAGAGGAAGTGGCGGTCCGACCGTCCCCACTAAAGAAAGTAACTCCTCGGTCCGGAGCTGACGCTAAACTAACGACCAGAGGGTGAACGGTCTGGGGTCATATTGTCTTTCAGCTATGCAGTGGGGAAATAGTGTATGCAAATGAGGGGAGTCTGTCTCAATTTATGACCCCTCACACGACACCAGTCAAGCACGCAAGAATTATAATTATGATTTCCGGTTATACTGTACGTACTATAAAATACCATAGCTCAATTTAAACACCCCAGTGTTCCGAAATGAAGGTAAAGTTAACATTTTAACGGAAGGATTTGGAAATTAAAATACCAACAATACTCATACATATATCTAGTTCACGTAGCTTTACTAGCTTTACTATATTTTTAATAGTTCAGTGGTTTATTTTATTTTGCCTGCTAAAGGAAAATATGTCACTAAATCTGTCTGCCTTGACGCAGCACCACCCAACACATAAGTGGGTCTGTCTGATCATATACACTCTATGCCACAGACTGTATATAATGCCCATACCTTATATTGTATGGTCTGTATGCAGATACTAGGTGCCTGTCTCATTTGCACGCATTTATTGAAGAAGTTGCAAAAATAGGAAGTAACACCAATTATCAAAATGAGTGAATAATTATACTATTGATGATGATGATGATGATGCAGCTGTTTGTAGCTTTGGATTCCTTAAAGCGATTTAGGCCCCAGCTAAATTCTGACATGAAGCTAGATGATATAATAGTAGATACCCAAGAAGACCAGCCCTTAAAGTTAAAATTTACTGAATTTGGTGTGTCCCCCTGAGACGCTGAAGTCTACAATGGGATGTGCATTCAGCCTCTTTCTAACAGGTGGATTCAACCTGCAGAACTCACCTGTGTTTGCAGATTTGTGTTTCTGTTGGAAGTGATGTGGTAGTTCTCCACTGTTTGGATAGAATCATGTCAGATGTTTTCTCAATCCTCAAAGCTTGGCAACATTTCTCACATTTGGCTTTCAGGGACCTGGAGGATACCTTGGGCCTCCCCCTCTCCGAGGCTGTTGACATGGATGCCTTAGTTGCGTCCTCATATTTCTGTCCATCACAGACAGCCTGTTCACTGGAGAGAGTGAATATCCATTGCTGAGTAATATAATATACTTTGATTTGATTGTCCAGCTTCATACAGACAACTTAAGACAATTTCCAAACCATGTTATACAATCTATTGTCCAAACCCAAAGGAATACTGGATTCTGGCTGGTGGGGGCTGTATATATTCTCTTACTAGACGTCGTCCAGGACTCCCTCCTCAGTGCTGGACGATGACAAAGAATTTCAGCACTGAGAACCAGCACTTTGAGGGTGCAAAATGGAAGCTGAAGGTATTACAATATTGATCCCCTTTGCCCTATATGGAAATTCTGTTTTCTGATTGGAGAATATTGGTCACAGCCGGCAACAAGCTGGAAGAGCGGCTGTGTTACTTGGGGCTTTTATCGATGACATGGTAAAGGTACATGTTGTTGACTGTACTGTAGAATTCCCCCATTCACGGAGATACTCACACGCTAATGGCAGCAAGCTACCATGCAAGGAGGCTGCTAGCTTTGCTTAGAATAAAAACTGGAAACACCAGGGGAAAAGTCGCCTGGCTCTGTCCAAAGAAAAAAAAAAATCCGCCTAGAAGCACCTCTAAAGCCTGCAGGAAGTCCGATTTTTTAATCTTTGGTTAGGACCACTCTCTTCTCAACTAATCCTCATTAAGAAATGGGGGTATTTACCAAAATGTCAAATTATATCTTTAAATATCTTACATTTAACTTGTAGTACCCTGAACAGCACTGAGCTCCTGTGTGAATTACTGTCTAGCAATCTCTTTGCCTCTCTCTATATCTCTCCTACCTGTTAGTCAAGGTGTTTGCTATTACTTGTTCCACTAGTGACTGTAGCTAAAGAATGAGTCTATGTTTGCTTTGCTTAATATTCCTCCCTCCCGTTCAACCTGTGCCAGGAAGGCAGCACTAATACTAAGTACTATATTAAAGAGCCTTTGTGTCTGACATGCTTAGTTCAGTTTGAGCCCAAGCACTGGCAGAGTGTGTGCCAAAATCTGAGGGATTTCTGAGGGGTTTTTTTTCTTCGTGGGGGTCCAGCCTAATATCTAAGACACCACCATGAACTGGGCCTTCCTCGAGGGCCTCCTTAGCGGAGTGAACAAGTATTCAACGGCTTTCGGTCGCATCTGGCTTGCTATCGTTTTCATTTTCAGGCTTTTGGTTTTCCTGGTGGCTTGTGAGAAGGTATGGGGCGATGAGCAGAAGGACTTTGACTGCAACACCCGCCAGCCCGGTTGCCAGAATGTCTGCTACGACCACTACTTCCCAATCTCCTACACCCGACTCTGGGCTCTCCAGCTGATCTTTGTCACCTGCCCGTCCCTTCTTGTGACTCTCCATGTGGCCTACAGAGAAGACCGGGAGCGCAAGCACCGGCTGAAGTATGGAGAAGACTGCACCCCTCTTTATGATAACACAGGGAAGAAACGAGGGGGTCTCTGGTGGACCTACTTCTTCAGCCTGCTGTTCAAGATAGCAGTGGATTCCGTGTTTGTCTTCCTGCTGTTCTACATCTATGAAGCCACCTTCTTCCCTCCATTGGTCAAATGCACTGAAGAGCCATGTCCAAACGTGGTGGACTGCTACATTGCCAGGTAAGGGCACCTCTGAAGTTCTAAATGATAAAGATCCTGGAATCCCAATGGCTGAACTTGGCCTCTACTAAAAAAGCTAATTACTTTAAAAGAATCTATAAATTTTGGTGCTATACTATCTCTCATCTTTCACCATGTGTTCCCCAGGCCCACAGAGAAGAAAATATTCACCATCTTCATGGTGGTGACCAGTTTTGTGTGCATTTTCCTCACTCTCTGCGAGATCTTCTACCTGTGCGGGAAGAGGTTCTGGGAGTGTTGCAGAAGAGGACCTCGCTCTGTGAGAGAAAACTCCTTCATGATGACCAAAACTCCTCTGAATGGGAAGGAAAACTCAACGTACAAAGAGCTTGTCATGGAGAAGGCAAAGATGGTCGACATGGGCAACACAGACGTGGCCAAAGAGAGTTCAGCCCCAGCATACAGCATAGCAGTCTCCTGAGAGACATCATGAGTTTGAATTAAGAGAATAAAGTATAAATCTTAGATTTGTAAAATTGTAAATTTTGTGCTGTTGGCCGGAATTAAAGGCAGAAAATGACCATGTTTAAAGAATTGTTGTTTACAAAGGTCATATCATTTTTTAAACAATCTTTCATCAAACATA